>NC_081136.1:28121400-28278091 GCF_958295425.1 Solea solea | reverse complement strand
TCTTGTCTTTGATATGGAGAATATGTACATGTATTTATATTTATGGTTCGCTCTGCATATAAAAACATTTATCTGATTAAATTCACTTTCTAAATATATATATTCCACGGTTAGCTGCACAGATTCCGTGCTCTCCCTGGACCTACGCTCCTGAGTGATTATGCTTATGTGTGTGTGTGTGTGTGTGTTTTTGCTTTGCAACATACATGATCCACATATAGAGCATGTGCAGTATGCTGCATGTGCAGTGTTTGTGCATCCGTGTGCGTGCGTCCGTGCGTGTGTGCGTGCGTGCGTGCGTGCGCTACGTTTCGAATCATGTAGCCAAAGCTGCATGCGCGGTGGCTAATTGCCTCTCCTGAGGAATAATTATGTGACAAAAGCAAACGTAATGGTGCCTCGGCTACAGGGAAAGATCTATGTTTTTGTCTTTTGTGTGTGTGTGTGTGTGTGTGTGTGTGTGTGTGTAGTGGTACAGCGTGCGGCTGCCATTTGTTTGCCGGTGGTAAGGATGGGAGGAAAGGACATAGCAGAGGCCATACATTTGGAGGCCAGAACCTGGAGAAACAGAGACGGCGCAACAATTAATTACGGCTAATTAGATGTATGCGTTATATTTACTGGGCCAACGATAAATCAAATGGTCAAGCTATTTTTGTCCTAAAAGACTTGTAACTAATGCCCAGCAAGTGTGTGTGTGTGTGTGTGAATATGCTGATGTTTGTGTTTGTCTACCTGTGTGTGTTTGTTTGTGTAAACTGCTATTTACTGGTTACTTTCCAGGTGTTCAGAGCTGGGTCGCCATGGACTCTCTCCTCTTAGATTAATAATCCATTAGTAATCTATTCCACTAATGAGCACTCAGTGGAGAGTCGCGACCAAACGGGGGGGTTGGAGGGGGAGGGGGGGCACACAGAGACATTCAAGTACATCATTAATGTGTCAGCCAATCGGCGGTGCTGTTACAGTCACTCTCTGTCCTGCCCTCCTGGAGTGAGACGTCACCTGTCCAATAATATGTGTCTTTAATTATTCCTTCTGATGAGTGGAGATCTCCAATTATGAGTATGTTAGTTAGTGAAATGGTCAAAAACCCATGAAGATAAAATAGAAATAAACACACACAGAAAATGTCAGGAACATATCATCTCCACACATACAGAAAAAAAGAGAAAACACATGAATAGCGACAAAAATAATAATAATGATGATGATAAAATAACAACAATAAAGAGACAAACAGACACAAGGGTTCCAAGGCATATTGGTGATGTTAAAGTAAAATTAAGAAATTGTCCACAGTGCCACTGATCCCTAAGCATGTTAACCCTCAGTCCTCACACGGCACAGATCGGTGCCGCAGGTGCACGCGTGTAAAATTGCCGTGGGAATAATACACCAACTCCTTATATGGACGTGCTGGGTGTGTGTGTTTATAGGTCGCATATGCAGGCTTTAAAAAAAAGCTTTTCTTTTTCGTCTTCTTATGTGTTGTTGAGTCAAAGTGACGATTCATTTTACATCGCATTTTTAGAAGTGACATAAAGTAGCAATATTTTGTGACTTCTGCACAATATATGGACTTTAAACATTACTTTTTGCTCAGGTGTGTTTATATAGCTGGTGAAAATCATTGTCTCGATTGTGCTGAAAAAAAAGGATACATTACACTCTATTGCACATTGTTATACCCTCTTTATATACTGCACGTTTTAACATAGTCATGGAAAAAAGAAGCCAAAATCCCCTGTGTTCTAAGGGTGAATAATGTCCATGGTCGATTCTAGTGAGTGACGAGATATGCAAAAAAAGGGAATAAAATGCCAAACATTTGAACATATAGCATATTTTTTAAATTTTTTAAATTTTTTTTTGTTTATAAAAACGAGTGACAAATTAAATCTGATTAAAAAAAATAAAAATAAATTGAGTGCTTTTTGCTCAGGTGTGTTTATATAGTTGGAGAAAATGAAAAAAAAAAACTTAACCCTTAAAACCCTTAAAAAAACAAAACACTTTTTCATCAGATTGCCTATAGATTGTGCTGCAAAAAGGGGTGCAGGTCCGACAGCCACCTCCTTGTGGTGCACTCCGGGTAACGCTAACAGCAGCGGCAAACATCCTGAATCCTGACCAGGCTAAAAACATCAGCACGCGACGGAGGCGGGTTAGGCGTAGGGTCAGCAACCCAACCCTGTAAAACGCTTCATGCTACCGAAACAACAACAAGTATACCTAACTTGACTGACTGTGCTGCAAAACATGATATAAGACGCTCTATACTGCACATTCTTATAGTCTCTGTATATACATTTTGACATAGTAATGGGAAAAACAGCAGCCTTAATGCTCTGTGTTCTAAGGGTTAAGTTTTTTTTAAGGGGAAAGGTGTACATGTTTCAGGCCCCTCGCTTGGTTCTCTTCCTATTCTGCTGTATGAATAGAATTTGGACTTTAAACATTACTTAGAACGAATGCTTAAATTAACCACTGGGCTTTCTGTCTCCCTGTGCTGCATGTAATTTGTTATCCTGTCATTTTCAACTGTGCAAAAAAAAAAAAAAAAGGGGGGGGGTAGAAATTGTCCCATTAGTTTGTACTGCATTAGAAAAGTAGGCTAGGAAACTAAAATGACTCTCGTTTCCACTTGGAAAAGTGGACTAAAAACCTTGACGGTGCCACGTGTTGACAGCCGCTGCCATGCATGTAGACACAGTCCACACACGTGCACTCACGAACATAATTGCGACCTCCTGACAGGAACATTAAGAGCTCCTTTGTTTGTACTGGCATGAGCGATATGAAAAATTTAAAACGATCTTTCAAAGAAAAGTGCACGCAGAGCATTGGCGAGAATGAGAATGACGGCAGACACACAATATGTACACGCGATGCGCGACGTGACCATCACCGGTGTAGATTCCATGTCTTGGACAGTCGGTGACTTTAATTTACTTACTCCTAAATTTAAATGTGGGACTAAAAGAGATTGAGCTTCTGCCATTAGAGCTGTGACACTCTTGGAACTCTATCGCTGCTGATCTCAGACAAATAAATCAAGTCTTTTTTTTTTTTTATTTTGTCGTCGTTTTTGTGTTTCTTCACACATCATACACCATTTTATTTGTCTTTTATGCATTTTTAATGGGTTTTTTTTGTCGTTTTTACTCACTTTTAGTGTGGCCGTGTTCTTATAGGTAACCCTTAGTGCTCACGCAGGTGCACCAATGGTAATTTGCCATGGGAATAATGAACAACTCCTTATATGGACATCCTGGGGGTGTGTGTGTTTATAGGTCACATATAAAGGCTTCTTATGTGTTGTTGCATCAAAGTTATGTTTCATTTTATGTCGCATTTTTGCTAGAGTTATAAAATAGCAATAACTGTGCAGAAGTCACAAAATAGATGTGTTTTCTTTTCTTTTTGTGAACTTTGAACTGTTTTGAGTACTTTTTGTGCAGGTGTGTTTATGTAGTTGGTGAAAATAATTTTTTTTCATCAGATTGCCTAGGCTGTGCTGAAAAAAAGGATATAAGACACTCTATGTTGTACATTCTAATACACTCTACATACCTTTAAACATAGTAATTGAAAAAAAGCAGCCAAAATGCTCTGTGTTCTAAGGGTTAGGGTTAGCTTTTTTTAACTAGTTGTTTATCATATTTAACTCCTCTTGGTTTTAACTGTGAAGCACAAAGTTCTACATAAGATTGTTATTATTCATGTCACAGAAAACGAGAATTCTACTTTCTGTTAGGAAAAAATGAATTTTTGGCTTCAGTGCCGTAGTGAACCGTCAATCAGTGTCAGTCCTCACACAAAGACGACAGCTCGTTTGTGAGCACAGACTAAAAAGAGGGGACTTTTTGCAGGGTGTTGATATCAGTTCATTTTACGATGGATGGGTTTACCAAGCCTGCAGCTGGTTGCGTAATCGGCGCACAGCGCTGCACTCTAACTGTATTCTGTGGCCGGTAAAGCACGATCGCGTCTGCGTCCCTCAAGAAGGCCACCTCCTTCCAGAGAAGGGAAGCAGGAATTAATCGCGAAACTCTTGCTCCGTGTCTTCGCGTGGTTGCAAAACCTGCTTCCTCAGCTGCCTTCCTCTTCACAACTTTCCCCATGTATGCCTCTGTATTAGAAGGACAAGCACAGTGTGAGCCGCACCATGCAATTGTGATGGAATAATATCTAAAAACTAACATGTCGGTACATCTGCACCTGCCAGTTCGTACTGTATCAGTGGAACGTGGGCTACAAGTTCTCTCCTGTTCATGGTAAAGGGAAGACAAACAACTGGGAGTGTGAAAACTCTGCAACGTCAGCAACTCCCGCGTGTTAGTCTCATTTCAATCACGCACAGAGTCAAAGGTTCAACGTGCAAAGTGAACTAAACGCCATAAACTGGCAAAAAAAAAAAAAAAGTGGCTGTGATATTATAAGCAAAAAATATGTAATTCAGAGGTGACTTTTCAATGATTCTCGCTCTCGGCTCCCTAAGACACGGAGTTGATAAGCACGTGGCTGTCACGCGGAGACGGCGGGGAAAGATCTACCGTGAGCCTTTTAATATAGTTCCACTGGGGTTTGTGTGTGGCACCTAAGAGCTGTTACAAGGTCTGGCACATCGAAATGAGTGGGTAAACACAGAAGATTCCTCGCCGACGCCGCCAATCCGGCACGACTACACCAATCTAGCTCCTGTGTTTCAAGCCTAAACAGAAGATTTCCCCAGTGTTTCACCTGGCTTCCCCACGGACCTCCTCCCGCCTGCTTAACAGTCAAAACATGATGGAGCCTGACAAAAGAGGCCGTTAAAAATTGAACGCCATAAGTGGGGAAATGTGGTAGGCGGGCCTACGTTACCTCCACCCACATGCACGGGCGGAAAAAAACCTGACACCCTCTTCTCCTCTCACTCCCTCTACATCTCCTCTCTCCTGTTCTCCCCCAGCCCTCCCTGGGGGAAAGCCCCGTATCCCATTCATTCGATTGCCCCACATGATGGATGTGCAGTGTGAGGAATGGGCCGTCCCGGGGGCCGTGGCGTCGTTTCTGGGTTAAACAGCACGCTATATCAAACCCATCTATACCTTCACAAGCAGGAAGCCTGTTTACTGGGGCGGGAAAGCGCCGCAATCGGTTGCTTGTCAGGGGCGGACGTCTCGTGGACGGATACAAAAACTTGGGACAGCCACAGCTTTGGGGGCGAGCGTTGTTTATACAGAGGCGGAGAGAGTTTGGGAGCAACAGCATCATCAAGGAGAGCATCAGTTGAGTTCCCTGCGGCCAGTTTCTGATTTGAAATGTTCCGAATTTTTGCAGTTTAACTTTGCTTCATTGACTTAATGTTACGAATCTGAATCTTTAGCTAAATTTCTCCAACTCTTCTGCAGTATAGAGGTGTTCATTTTTGTTCAAACGTTGTTTCGTTCTAGTTCATGGTTAAGGAAATACACTCTCCAAAAATTCTAATTAAAAAAATAATTGTAATACCTGGACTGAAATGTGGAGAATCACTACTTGGTTTATTTTTCCATTATTGAGAAAAGTAGAATACAGATACTACAGCGGGTGAAATCTAATACATTTTATTATTATCTGCAGTTCCACCCCGTGTCATATCATCAAGACACGGGGTGATTGTTCTCGCATTTTGAAAGCTTGACTAATTAAATGAGAGGAGAAAATAGTCCCTGCCTTGATACCCAGTGGCTCCACGTTCTGAACTCTTTTTTTTAATAACTTATGTAAACCAGAGTGGAAATAAAGTCCTATTTTATTATGCAAGAATATACATTTTCAATCTTTTGATATCCCGCAGCAGCCTGGGAAATAAATTTAGGAATCACTTCTTTCAAAACCTCCGTCTACAAAGGAAGCCCGGGGATTCACATTTCATAAAAAAAAAAAGAAAGACAGAAAAAAGGCAGCATGTAATATTTCAATACACACAAAGTCAGCTCTGCCTGTATATATCTGCCACTCTTTGAATATCTCAGTGTTTTTCAAGTATGTGTCAAGTACGTCCTGGAGAGTTCACACGTGCATGTTTGTTCCCTATATTACACACTGCGTGGCATGTTCCCTAGAGATAAGACTGCAGAGCCTGGTCCTCCGCAGCCTTCGCCCTGGCTGAACCGTGATCAGAGGAACCCTCTGCAGTCACAGCCAGCAGCAACAACCCTCGGTCTGCTCGCACGGCGAGGTCGCGTAGTATCTGACTTCCCCATCGGACGGCGGTACGAGTCTGGACGCGGGGAGTAGGACGCATTCCTACCAAAGAAGAAGCGAGCGATGCTACAGCTCCCTCGGACACGCCTGGTTGGGGGATGTCGGAGTGTCAGCCGGGTTCAAGGCTCGGATGACTCGGATCACTGGCGACTACTTCTTCTGCACGTGCAGGCTGTGCTTCATGCGTTGGCTCTGCACGCGCTCTATACTGAACAGGGCCTTTAGTGTTCACACCAACATACAAATGACCTCCGGTACAATCCCCTCTTTTGCTGCACAAGAAACATGCCATTAATATTCCATAATTTACAGAGCAACGAGAATGAAAAACCATAATCAAAAGCTCTGCAGGTGAACGTCATAAATAGCCTCCCATCCAAGCTCTCTTTGGTGTCGATTTAATTTAGCATGGCTCCTTTTTCCTTTCTTTTTTTTTATCCCACCAACAGAGGGGAGGACCTGAGGAGCCGAGATGATATTCCACTCCATATTGTGCATTAATTTGAAGCTAATGCGATATGGTCTCACCTGTGCGCTTGGGGAAGATCAGAAGTCAATTAGTGGGTTTAGTGGGCATCCTCAGCCAAGCAGTACGAGCCAGTGACAGTTTGTGGTGGACGACCACACCGCGGGAGCCAGGTGAGGAGCAGGGGGGCCTAAATGAAATGCTAATACAGGCCACATAAGTCAGGGCTCTCTAATTGGAACACAGCTGCTGCAGGGACCGAGTATCCCATGAAGCGCTGCAGAGGCGGAGGAACCAGTGGGTCACTGTGATCAGGTCAGGTTCTGTGTGCAGCTCAAAATACCTGGCCTAAAACGGCTGGCGGAAAAACCTGAGGAAGGAGGGAGGGGAAAAACCTGTGCACTCTGAAGAACAAAGAAGGTCAAGTCAATAGTACGTTTGTGGCCGTTTATGCATCATTCGAATGACATTCAGAGAAGGACCGCTCTTATTTCACCCTTCAAGGTGACAATTAAGATAGGATTTGTTTCCTTTACGTGCAAAATGTTTTTTTGTTTTTTTTTTATCTTCTCCTTTGTCTCTTCGTCATCTTCTCCATCCGGAGTATTCATTTTCTGGGTTTCCACAAAGAGTACTGAAATATTCTACTAGTGCTGACAAAATAAAATAGTGTGAACACATCATGTGTCGGTCAAAATGGGTCAAAGGTCACAAATGCTTTAGCTTTCTCACTCACCGAGGGACCTTAATTAACGCCAATTCACCTGTCAGCATCATTTTAGTACACGAAAAACCTCCTCAATTACAGTAACATGAGAAAAGCTAGACTCAACTTTCCTGATGCTACTTTCATATCAAACATGACACTGGGATCAGCCACATCGAATTATCCCCCATAAAAATGGCAGAATCCAAATGTCACACTGTTTTCCAGTTTGCTTATTTTTAGGTTACAACACAGCAGCATGTAGTCTGGCCTTTATTCTCTTCTGCTCTGAGCAGATATTCTTGGAAGGACGATGTTACTGAATCACTCGCCCTGCTGGAGCGTTTCGACAGCATCCTACAGCTCTTCTTAGATTTTTAAGCTTCCTTTTCATTGCGAGCCTCCATGTCAATGCAACGCGGCAGTGGCACGACTTCAGATGAACGCGATGTTCGCTGTGAAACGAATACGAGTTGCGGCTTCGCGAGGCGGGATGACATGAGTCAAGCTGAGACGGGGGGGGGGGGGGGGGGGAAGACAAACAAAGCAAAACACATACATGGAGAGAAATAGAAAATTCAAGTCAGTCCTCTCTCACACTGCATTTCAAATTCGATGAACTGTCTTCTTCGCGTTCCAAGGGGGGAATCTGTTGGAGAATAATGCATGAGCTAATCGTGGGCTACAGACGGCAGGCTCCAGCCTCACAAGTCTTGCCAGCCTTATAGACGGCGAGGCGACTGACATGCGACGCCCACGAGGGAAGCTCAGGTGGAGAGGTGCCCGGCGAGCCTTTAAAGCCTGTAATAATGAGGCCATCTCTCTCTGACACATGAGCTGCGTCCAAGACTCTGAAACAGAGGTAATTACATTTTCTTTATTTGAAATTTGATTAAAAAAAAAAAAAAAAAAAAAAAGGGCTAACATTGTTGCCTTTTGGCGCTAACAGAAATCAATAATGCGCTGCTCTTCTCGATGACGAACAACACAGTGCTACCTTTCGTTCGAGCCGTAGTGAAGCCTGGAGCGAGACTAATACGGAAGCACCATCACGCCTACGAGTCTTCTGCCCCCCCGAGCGATTCCTACTGATTCATACGTGAAATTCAGATGAAGTCATGGAGCAGGCAGTTCAGAGATTGACTGTACTGTGTTTACTCTTTCAATCTACAGCCAGCCAATTTATTCATTCATTGTTGGCTATTCAATCAAAAACAATTACAATGAAATAAATGGTTGCTTGCAGATGTTGGCGGTTGAAGCAAATACTCAGACGAGAACTTTAAAGGTTGAAGTGCACGTGGACATTTCATCGTCAACTCGATTCACAAGCAAGTGTCATCGTTTTTTGTTTTTCCTCCACTTCAATCTCAAATTGTTTTATGCAAATCATCCTGAGCTCTTTTTTTCAATGCACCTTTATTTTTTTTATTTTCTTAGAGTTAATGTAATTATCATCTTTTGTGCATATTCAAAATTTGCACTAATGTAAGCAGGATGAAAACATGCAATCGTCACTTTTTTTTCCTCTGAACTGGACTCAATGTCGCCGTCATCTCTGCTGAGTTTATCAGCCACTCACGGCCAATAGATAAAAACCTGCCTGGCCACCTCTGGACATGGCGAAAAAAAGAAAAAAAAAAAAACAAGCAGAAGGACAGATAGAGAGAAAACTGATTCTTTACAAGTGAGGTCAGAGGACTGTATCCAAACCGTCTGGCAGAGTACACTAATATCTCCATGCTGAGCAACGTGGTGCTATTGAGCGCGACCATGCGCATCCGTCTCGCTCCGCTGCACTCAACGAGCCAAACCCATGGAATTGATGGGCAATGGGAGGGAAATAGGATAGAGGAGGGTGAGCGGGGAGGAGAGCGAATGATGTGCTGCTCTCTGTCTAATTCACATTATTCCATCACATAAACATCAAGATTCTTTGAAATAGAAGGGCCGGGAGATTTGCTTTGTTGGCCATTTCGCCCGCACGGATGGGGAAATGTGGAAAATGTTGCTGTCGAGCAAAAAGAAAACTCCCCGCACTGGCTGTCAGCTGGATCTCCTGCTACCTGCGAGAACCCATTCATTAAAAGAGCACACCGACCACCCGCATTACTACACTGCTCTTCCGGGGCCACGCTTGTGTTATTTTTTTTCTTTTTTTGGTGTTGTTTGCCGCTCTTTAAGCTTTGAAAAGTGTAAAAGTCTGGTGTGGTATTGCAAGGCCTCCAGTGACATTTGATGGACTGTTAGATGAAAGTGGCTGCAAGAGTCTGGAGGAAGAAAACAGCAATAGCAGGAGAGGAGAGGAGAGGAGAGGAGAGGAGAGGAGAGGGGGAAGTCAGCGTACCCAGTGATGTGATGTTCTCCTCTCTGCCACATTATCTAGTCAGCCTGACTTGCATGCAGTAAAAATACAGTGCTGCAGCTTTCATTAGTGCGCGACGCAAAGATTATGGCTCGATGCGGCGCCATGAATAATGCATGGCTGTGCACTATGCTGTGTTGTGGCGTGCAGCCCCCTCTCCAGTACCAGTGTTCATCCTGACATAAGGAACACACCCACAGAGTATTTGAATGTATAAACATTCAAATTAGCTAAACACTGTGCACAAACACACACACACACACATTTGAGCGTTGCAATGAGAGCAGTCGCTGTCTCGCCGTCTCGCCGTCTCGCTCTCACAGGCCTTTCCTGTTCAGAACTGCTCAGGGATACGTCGCACCTCCTTCACCGTCACTTTACCTCCTGCACCATGTGACGATGGAAACACCTACTTTACCTTCACTTTCAATTTCAATTCCACCAAACCTGATTAACCGTTGAAATGCTTGGATTATGTGACTCACTTTGGTCACACGAGGCCAAGAAGAGTCCGGAATAACTGCTTTCCCATTTCAGACGGCAACATTCAGTGCGTTTAGGCCTGAAGACATGGTCAAAACAAGCGGCTGAATCAAACTGAGCATCAGAGTGGGAACGAGGGAGAAGAGAATGTTCCTGAAAAGAGACAAATATCCAGTGTGCAGCAGTTCTCTGGGCATATACAATACCCTGTTGACGCCAAAGGTCAGGGAGGAACGACCAGACCGGTTTCAAAATGATAGAAACGTATTGAAATAACCACTTGTTATAAACCAAGACGGGCGGGGAGGTCATGTCCGAAAGCACCGTATGTCAAACGTGTCGAAGCAGCAGTGGATCAACTTTATTACACAAGTTATGTGTCTGTGAGAATCTAAAATAAAAAGTCACCCCTGGACCAGAGATAGTTGTCAGAATGACACACATGATGTTGGATATAAAAGACAAAATAACATTTATGTCTTCTACATCATTCACATGAATTGTAAATGTGATTAAAGCCCAAATAAATACAGCGCTGCCAGTAAATGGCAGGAAATTGAGCGAGGTTGTAGGTGCGTTAATGTTAATGACATTTAAATCTCCACAGCAGATGGTAGACACGACAGAATGGCCAGTGGGTTCTATTAGTAACATTTCAAACAAAGACAACAGCCATAACTGTATTGAAGTTGAAAAATTAAAAACAATAAACGTTCAAGAACGACAGTAAAAGAAAGAGATGGGCTAGTTTGTGCGTTAAACCCGTCAAGGCGATCAGATTCATTAAAGGGGCCCATTTAAACGAACGACCTCTAACATTAAACACCACAAATACCATAATCCGCCAGTGAAAAGACCAAGGTTAAAAAATATTATCAAAGAGGCGCATAAATACCTGTTCGAGCATCATGAACCTTTTAGGTTAATAGGAGCACGGGATTACGAGCGCTCAAATGTGACATATATGAAAACTGTGATGACCTAAAACTTTGTACCTAAACCGTAACGAGGTGCAGAGCAATTTAAAAAACAATGGTGGCATAACCCGGGCAGCACTTATGCTTTTATGTAAATTGAGTATGGAAATGATCTGCAGTCAAGTCAAGAGAATGCGGACAACTGCAATTATTGTATGCGCTGGCCCGATTGCTAATGGCTGCTAAGCTTCTGGTAAAGTAATTGTAGAACTAATGGACCTTGTGATCGAGTCGCACTGCGAAGACGAAGAAATCCTAACGGAGGGAAAACTGCAAATAACTTAAAGTGGAGACTGACGTACAGTTTTCTGTAGAAGTTGCGCTGATGAATAAGGTTGGAGCGTCTGACCTGTATAATGCACCGCCGCTGAAGCTGTCAGCGAAGATGTGCAGGCGAGGCCGACGAGGAGGAAAGGTTTGGAGCATTTCTTCTGGCATCGACATTAAAACACATTTGGTCTGTTGTACTTTTCAATGCAATGTCGGAGAATGTTAATAACTAAAGTCTCACCACTCTTAGAGGCTTATTTAAAGGCCCAGGGAGCAACATTTAGAGGGTTTTTATTCAAATGAAATGAATGGATTATCCATAAGTATGTTTGCATAAGTGTAGAATCGCTGAAAAAGTCTAATAAAATATGGTTTTCGTAGCCCCGCCGAGTGACAATGTACTTAAGACAAGTCTTGTCTTGTGCTGTTGCCATGTTTCTACAACAGTGGACAAACTATCCAGAGCAAGTGTTTTGCATTTTGCAGTTTTGCAAACTTAGTGTGCAAACAAAAAACAGCTCCCCCTAAATAAAGCTGAGACATAAATCAGCATGGTTAACTTCTTAAACTCTGAATTGCTCTCTATTAACCCCCTGTCATTTATCTAAGATTTAAGCACTGTGTCCTCGCCAAATGTTTCTCCAACTCCAGTGGTAAAGATAAATGGATGGATGACCCACCTCCACACGGCGCAACCACAAATCCAGTTGCCCAATTATGTCCAATTAAACCCTCCAACAATGCCCTTCATTAGACGTCCCAACTTTTTATTCTAACTCCTCCATATCGCAGCTTTTCTTCCATTTTGTCATCAGCTACCTCTGAATGACACTCAGAACATTGGGGGTTAGATTAGTTTCAGACATCCTTCACTTCTGCTTTTGGATTAAGTGACTTGGTTTGTTAAAACTGGCTCTTTTCTGAAATGTATGTTCTTCATTTATTTCCCATCCCTTTGTGTTACCCGTCTCTCTGATTGCAGCACCTGTTCCCAATTATTTTCATCACCTGTATGTTGTTTTCTCCCCTTTTCTTTGTCTGTGCTTCCCTTTGTTCACGGCCCATTTATCTCATTGCTGTGTTCATATAATTACCTCAAAGTCCTGTATTGTTACACAGGTGTACGAAAATAAGAGGAAATGTGGAAATGAACCTATATATGTACATAAAAAGGGATTTTGAAAAAAAAAAGCTGCCATTTCAGAACTGCACCCTCCATTTCCTTACTCTCGATTCTTCCTGTGTTATCATTGTTTATGTACGCAGGCGTTGTTTTGAATGATAAGTGCTTCCTTTAATCAGCCTCTCCGTGAACCATCAGCGAGTTGTTTACTCTGCCTGTTAAGCCCTTGATCTTTTTTTTTTCTCCCCCTCTTTGTCCATAAAGGTTGTTGCTTACTAACAGCCCTGGACATTGGTGCCGTCGTTCTCCAGGTCCCACATGCTAATGACTGGGACTGTTTATGGAAGCATTCCCACGGCGATACAGTCCTGGCACGGCACGGCACGGCACGGCACGGCTTCACTCTGCACGGTTTGGTTTGTTTGCCATTACTGTAGTACCTCCTCAACGTGGGCGGCAACGACACACGTCAGTCAAAGTTCTAACCAAATAGGAAATGGCAGCTTCAACGAAAGGCCAGCAATGCTACTACAGCAGGTCCACGGAGCTATGATGCGTTTAATGACATCCAGGAAAATCCAGCTCAGCTTCACAAAAAATAACCATATTCTTTCTGGAAATATAATCATAACACACTGAGAAAGTAATTGAATTCAGACACGTTCAGACACACATTCATTTGATTATTAAAAAAAAATAAAAAAATAAAAAAATAATAATAATAATAATAAAAAATACTTTTTTATTGACAGCCCACCACTGAGTACGAGGTATCAGGTACTACCGCTAATGGAAAAGCAAGTCGAGCCATGCTGGAACTATGTAGTGAGTGCCATATTTTTCAGTTTTCTCATTTTAGTAACTTCATTCCTGCAGTTATGATGTGGTGATGAAGAAGGAACAGCGGGGAAGACAGAGAAGAGGACACAACATTACCACCAGTTGGGTATTTCACCCAAAATTTCCTTTGTTGCATCCTGTTGACCGTTGGTCTCTTGGCAGACTGGCAGTGTTGATTTTTAGCTCCCAATCAATTCATTTTAATCACAATGGGCAGCAGAGGGAGTGTCGGCGGCGGCGGTGTGCTAATTGATTGGCAGGTATTTGCATATACAGTATGCAACAAAATGTCACGACCGGCCTCGGCGGTGACCTGTGTGGGCTGCTGGCAAAACAAACTGATGAGGGTAATTTATCATGCAGCCCGTGCTCTGCCGAACGGGGTGGCCGCGCCCCACTATTGTTAGCATCGTCAGTCACCTGTCACACTGCGGTGGGTGCAAAGGGAGGGAATCCGAGAGGTGGTGACAGAAGAAGAGAGGCGAGGAGGAGCAGATGATGGAGATGATAGTGTGCCGAGGAGAGAAGCTGCTGAGGATTGTGGTGAAAATGTCAGACATTCACACTGCTGCTGATCAGTAGATATAGTATGGGCTGGTCCAGTGATGTCCAAAAAAATTGGCTGGTTGAATAGTTACCTCAGCTTTTTGCAAATAGCCTCATTCAGGCTAAAAAATACTATCTTTAGAATTCTTCCAGTGTGGTATGTGGTCAAAATGACACACTTGAGGCCTATAAAGTAGGAACATTTTTGATATTGTAAATATAAAGTGAAGACTGTCTGACACACCCATGCCCAAGTGCCTCATTTTTGCAGTCATGGGGGAAATATAAAAATCACAAAAGAAGCCTTAGCTGTCCTTAGCCTAACATTGCCATTAATTACCTTTCTCAAGGCTGCTCCAAAACTGAGGACAAACTGTAAATTAGAACTACCATAAAAGCAGAAATTAGAGCAAAAGACATGAAATAAGATAAAATACAAAAAGATCATCATCTTCTTTGTTGTCTCTTTTGACCAAAGTGGGTGGATGACACAATTGACTTCACACAGACCTGTGTATAACCCAGTCTTTACCTAATTGTGGTATCTAGTTCCCATTAACGACCCTGTACAATACTGTATGTTAGTTTCCTGCAGAGAATTGCTGTTTCCGAGGCACTGTGCATGTTAACTACCTGGCTATACAAATCAATAAGCTAGTTCAGGGAACATTAGCTCACCTTGGAGAGTGATAAACAAAAGAGCCTGTGAGTCTATCAACTATCACTGACTGAATCGGTTGATTGCATTGTAATAGGCTCCACTTTCTCTTCAGCTGTAGATTTTTAGTATTCCCCTGCATCATACATTTTACCACAACACACTTGTCATTTGATAGTACAGCTTGGGAAGACAATGGGAGGGACTGAGACTGAATACAGTGTCCTGTGCCTCTGGCATCTACAGCATCTGAAGTAATTAATGGACGGTGACATTTTGTCATATTTTGGACACCTTACTATACTATGACATTTTTGAGGGATTTTGGACGCCAACTATACTATGACATTTTTGAGGGATTTTGGACGACATACTATACTATGGCATTTTTGGCCGATTTTGGACGACATACTATACTATGGCATTTTTGGCCTATTTTGGACGACATACTATACGATGGCATTTTTGAGTGATTTTGGACGACATACTATACTATGACATTTTTGGCCTATTTTGGACGACATACTATACGATGGCATTTTTGGCCGATTTTGGACGACATACTATACTATGGCATTTTTGGCCTATTTTGGACGACATACTATACGATGGCATTTTTGAGTGATTTTGGACGACATACTATACTATGGCATTTTTGGCCTATTTTGGACGACATACTATACGATGGCATTTTTGAGTGATTTTGGACGACATACTATACTATGGCATTTTTGAGTGATTTTGGACGACATACTATACTATGACATTTTTGAGTGATTTTGGACGACATACTATACTATGGCATTTTTGGCCGATTTTGGACGACATACTATACTATGGCATTTTTGAGTGATTTTGGAAGACATACTATACTATGGCATTTTTTAGTGATTTTGGACGACGTACTATACTATGGCATTTTTGAGTGATTTTGGAAGACATACTATACTATGGCATTTTTGAGTGATTTTGGACGACGTACTATACTATGGCATTTTTGAGTGATTTTGGAAGACATACTATACTATGGCATTTTTGAGTGATTTTGGACGACGTACTATACTATGGCATTTTTGAGTGATTTTGGAAGACATACTATACTATGGCATTTTTGAGTGATTTTGGACGACGTACTATACTATGGCATTTTTGAGTGATTTTGGAAGACATACTATACTATGGCATTTTTTAGTGATTTTGGACGACATACTATACTATGGCATTTTTGGCTGATTTTGGACGACATACTATACTATGGCATTTTTGGCCAATTTTGGACGACATACTATACTATGGCATTTTTGGCTGATTTTGGACGACGTACTATACTATGGCATTTTTTAGTGATTTTGGAAGACATACTATACTATGGCATTTTTTAAGTGATTTTGGACGACATACTATACTATGGCATTTTTTGCTGATTTTGGACGACATACTATACTATGGCATTTTTTGCTGATTTTGGACGACATACTATACTATGGCATTTTTGGCCAATTTTGGACGACGTACTATACTATGGCATTTTTGACTGATTTTGGACGACGTACTATACTATGGCATTTTTTAGTGATTTTGGAAGACATACTATACTATGGCATTTTTAAGTGATTTTGGACGACATACTATACTATGGCATTTTTTGCTGATTTTGGACGACATACTATACTATGGCATTTTTAAGTGATTTTGGACGACATACTATACTATGGCATTTTTGGCTGATTTTGGACGACGTACTATACTATGGCATTTTTTAGTGATTTTGGAAGACGTACTATACTATGGCATTTTTAAGTGATTTTGGACGACATACTATACTATGGCATTTTTAAGTGATTTTGGACGACATACTATACTATGGCATTTTTTAGTGATTTTGGAAGACGTACTATACTATGGCATTTTTAAGTGATTTTGGACGACATACTATACTATGGCATTTTTAAGTGATTTTGGATGACATACTATACTATGGCATTTTTGGCCAATTTTGGACGACATACTATACTATGGCATTTTCAAGTGATTTTGGACGACATACTATACTATGGCATTTTTGGCCAATTTTGGACTACATACTATACTATGGCATTTTTGGCCGATTTTGGACGACATACTATACTATGGCATTTTTTAGTGATTTTGGAAGACATACTATACTATGGCATTTTTAAGTGATTTTGGACGACATACTATACTATGGCATTTTTGGCTGATTTTGGACGACATACTATACTATGGCATTTTTAAGTGATTTTGGACGACATACTATACTATGGCATTTTTGGCCAATTTTGGACGACATACTATACTATGGCATTTTTTTGTGATTTTGGAAGACATACTTTACTATGGCATTTTTAAGTGATTTTGGACGACATACTATACTATGGCATTTTTTGCTGATTTTGGACGACATACTATACTATGGCATTTTTGGCTGATTTTGGACGACATACTATACTATGGCATTTTTGGCCAATTTTGGACGACATACTATACTATGGCATTTTTTGCTGATTTTGGACGACATACTATACTATGGCATTTTTAAGTGATTTTGGACGACATACTATACTATGGCATTTTTGGCTGATTTTGGACGACATACTATACTATGGCATTTTTGGCCGATTTTGGACGACATACTATACTATGGCATTTTTGAGTGATTTTGGACGACATACTATACTATGGCATTTTTGGCCGATTTTGGACGACATACTATACAATGGCATTTTTGAGTGATTTTGGACGACATACTATACTCTGACATTTTTGAGTGATTTTGGACGACATACTATACTATGGCATTTTTGGCCAATTTTGGACGACATACTATACTATGGCATTTTTTGCTGATTTTGGACGACATACTATACTATGGCATTTTTGGCTGATTTTGGACGACATACTATACTATGGCATTTTTGGCCGATTTTGGACGACATACTATACTATGGCATTTTTTGCTGATTTTGGAAGACATACTATACTATGGCATTTTTAAGTGATTTTGGACGACATACTATACTATGGCATTTTTTGCTGATTTTGGACGACATACTATACTATGGCATTTTTAAGTGATTTTGGACGACATACTATACTATGGCATTTTTGGCCTATTTTGGACGACACACTATACTATGGCATTTTTGAGTGATTTTGGACGACGTACTATACTATGGCATTTTTGAGTGATTTTGGAAGACATACTATACTATGGCATTTTTGAGTGATTTTGGACGACGTACTATACTATGGCATTTTTGAGTGATTTTGGAAGACATACTATACTATGGCATTTTTTAGTGATTTTGGACGACATACTATACTATGGCATTTTTGGCTGATTTTGGACGACATACTATACTATGGCATTTTTGGCCAATTTTGGACGACATACTATACTATGGCATTTTTGGCTGATTTTGGACGACGTACTATACTATGGCATTTTTTAGTGATTTTGGAAGACATACTATACTATGGCATTTTTTAAGTGATTTTGGACGACATACTATACTATGGCATTTTTTGCTGATTTTGGACGACATACTATACTATGGCATTTTTTGCTGATTTTGGACGACATACTATACTATGGCATTTTTGGCCAATTTTGGACGACGTACTATACTATGGCATTTTTGAGTGATTTTGGACGACGTACTATACTATGGCATTTTTTAGTGATTTTGGAAGACATACTATACTATGGCATTTTTAAGTGATTTTGGACGACATACTATACTATGGCATTTTTTGCTGATTTTGGACGACATACTATACTATGGCATTTTTAAGTGATTTTGGACGACATACTATACTATGGCATTTTTGGCTGATTTTGGACGACGTACTATACTATGGCATTTTTTAGTGATTTTGGAAGACGTACTATACTATGGCATTTTTAAGTGATTTTGGACGACATACTATACTATGGCATTTTTAAGTGATTTTGGACGACATACTATACTATGGCATTTTTGGCCAATTTTGGACGACATACTATACTATGGCATTTTTGGCTGATTTTGGACGACGTACTATACTATGGCATTTTTTAGTGATTTTGGAAGACATACTATACTATGGCATTTTTTAAGTGATTTTGGACGACATACTATACTATGGCATTTTTTGCTGATTTTGGACGACATACTATACTATGGCATTTTTTGCTGATTTTGGACGACATACTATACTATGGCATTTTTGGCCAATTTTGGACGACGTACTATACTATGGCATTTTTGAGTGATTTTGGACGACGTACTATACTATGGCATTTTTTAGTGATTTTGGAAGACATACTATACTATGGCATTTTTAAGTGATTTTGGACGACATACTATACTATGGCATTTTTTGCTGATTTTGGACGACATACTATACTATGGCATTTTTAAGTGATTTTGGACGACATACTATACTATGGCATTTTTGGCTGATTTTGGACGACGTACTATACTATGGCATTTTTTAGTGATTTTGGAAGACGTACTATACTATGGCATTTTTAAGTGATTTTGGACGACATACTATACTATGGCATTTTTAAGTGATTTTGGACGACATACTATACTATGGCATTTTTTAGTGATTTTGGAAGACGTACTATACTATGGCATTTTTAAGTGATTTTGGACGACATACTATACTATGGCATTTTTAAGTGATTTTGGATGACATACTATACTATGGCATTTTTGGCCAATTTTGGACGACATACTATACTATGGCATTTTCAAGTGATTTTGGACGACATACTATACTATGGCATTTTTGGCCAATTTTGGACTACATACTATACTATGGCATTTTTGGCCGATTTTGGACGACATACTATACTATGGCATTTTTTAGTGATTTTGGAAGACATACTATACTATGGCATTTTTAAGTGATTTTGGACGACATACTATACTATGGCATTTTTGGCTGATTTTGGACGACATACTATACTATGGCATTTTTAAGTGATTTTGGACGACATACTATACTATGGCATTTTTGGCCAATTTTGGACGACATACTATACTATGGCATTTTTTTGTGATTTTGGAAGACATACTTTACTATGGCATTTTTAAGTGATTTTGGACGACATACTATACTATGGCATTTTTTGCTGATTTTGGACGACATACTATACTATGGCATTTTTGGCTGATTTTGGACGACATACTATACTATGGCATTTTTGGCCAATTTTGGACGACATACTATACTATGGCATTTTTTGCTGATTTTGGACGACATACTATACTATGGCATTTTTAAGTGATTTTGGACGACATACTATACTATGGCATTTTTGGCTGATTTTGGACGACATACTATACTATGGCATTTTTGGCCGATTTTGGACGACATACTATACTATGGCATTTTTGAGTGATTTTGGACGACATACTATACTATGGCATTTTTGGCCGATTTTGGACGACATACTATACAATGGCATTTTTGAGTGATTTTGGACGACATACTATACTCTGACATTTTTGAGTGATTTTGGACGACATACTATACTATGGCATTTTTGGCCAATTTTGGACGACATACTATACTATGGCATTTTTTGCTGATTTTGGACGACATACTATACTATGGCATTTTTGGCTGATTTTGGACGACATACTATACTATGGCATTTTTGGCCGATTTTGGACGACATACTATACTATGGCATTTTTTGCTGATTTTGGAAGACATACTATACTATGGCATTTTTAAGTGATTTTGGACGACATACTATACTATGGCATTTTTTGCTGATTTTGGACGACATACTATACTATGGCATTTTTAAGTGATTTTGGACGACATACTATACTATGGCATTTTTGGCCTATTTTGGACGACACACTATACTATGGCATTTTTGAGTGATTTTGGACGACATACTATACTATGGCATTTTTGGTCGATTTTGGATGACATACTATACTATGGCATTTTTTAAGTGATTTTGGACGACATACTATACTATGGCATTTTTGGCCAATTTTGGACGACATACTATACTATGGCATTCTTAAGTGATTTTGGACGACATACTATACTATGGCATTTTTGAGTGATTTTGGACGACATACTATACTATGACATTTTTGAGTGATTTTGGACGACATACTATACTATGGCATTTTTGGCCGATTTTGGACGACATACTATACTATGGCATTTTTGAGTGATTTTGGAAGACATACTATACTATGGCATTTTTTAGTGATTTTGGACGACGTACTATACTATGGCATTTTTGAGTGATTTTGGAAGACATACTATACTATGGCATTTTTGAGTGATTTTGGACGACGTACTATACTATGGCATTTTTGAGTGATTTTGGAAGACATACTATACTATGGCATTTTTGAGTGATTTTGGACGACGTACTATACTATGGCATTTTTGAGTGATTTTGGAAGACATACTATACTATGGCATTTTTGAGTGATTTTGGACGACGTACTATACTATGGCATTTTTGAGTGATTTTGGAAGACATACTATACTATGGCATTTTTTAGTGATTTTGGACGACATACTATACTATGGCATTTTTGGCTGATTTTGGACGACATACTATACTATGGCATTTTTGGCCAATTTTGGACGACATACTATACTATGGCATTTTTGGCTGATTTTGGACGACGTACTATACTATGGCATTTTTTAGTGATTTTGGAAGACATACTATACTATGGCATTTTTTAAGTGATTTTGGACGACATACTATACTATGGCATTTTTTGCTGATTTTGGACGACATACTATACTATGGCATTTTTTGCTGATTTTGGACGACATACTATACTATGGCATTTTTGGCCAATTTTGGACGACGTACTATACTATGGCATTTTTGAGTGATTTTGGACGACGTACTATACTATGGCATTTTTTAGTGATTTTGGAAGACATACTATACTATGGCATTTTTAAGTGATTTTGGACGACATACTATACTATGGCATTTTTTGCTGATTTTGGACGACATACTATACTATGGCATTTTTAAGTGATTTTGGACGACATACTATACTATGGCATTTTTGGCTGATTTTGGACGACGTACTATACTATGGCATTTTTTAGTGATTTTGGAAGACGTACTATACTATGGCATTTTTAAGTGATTTTGGACGACATACTATACTATGGCATTTTTAAGTGATTTTGGACGACATACTATACTATGGCATTTTTTAGTGATTTTGGAAAACGTACTATACTATGGCATTTTTAAGTGATTTTGGACGACATACTATACTATGGCATTTTTAAGTGATTTTGGATGACATACTATACTATGGCATTTTTGGCCAATTTTGGACGACATACTATACTATGGCATTTTCAAGTGATTTTGGACGACATACTATACTATGGCATTTTTGGCCAATTTTGGACTACATACTATACTATGGCATTTTTGGCCGATTTTGGACGACATACTATACTATGGCATTTTTTAGTGATTTTGGAAGACATACTATACTATGGCATTTTTAAGTGATTTTGGACGACATACTATACTATGGCATTTTTGGCTGATTTTGGACGACATACTATACTATGGCATTTTTAAGTGATTTTGGACGACATACTATACTATGGCATTTTTGGCCAATTTTGGACGACATACTATACTATGGCATTTTTTTGTGATTTTGGAAGACATACTTTACTATGGCATTTTTAAGTGATTTTGGACGACATACTATACTATGGCATTTTTTGCTGATTTTGGACGACATACTATACTATGGCATTTTTGGCTGATTTTGGACGGCATACTATACTATGGCATTTTTGGCCAATTTTGGACGACATACTATACTATGGCATTTTTTGCTGATTTTGGACGACATACTATACTATGGCATTTTTAAGTGATTTTGGACGACATACTATACTATGGCATTTTTGGCTGATTTTGGACGACATACTATACTATGGCATTTTTGGCCGATTTTGGACGACATACTATACTATGGCATTTTTGAGTGATTTTGGACGACATACTATACTATGGCATTTTTGGCCGATTTTGGACGACATACTATACAATGGCATTTTTGAGTGATTTTGGACGACATACTATACTCTGACATTTTTGAGTGATTTTGGACGACATACTATACTATGGCATTTTTGGCCAATTTTGGACGACATACTATACTATGGCATTTTTTGCTGATTTTGGACGACATACTATACTATGGCATTTTTGGCTGATTTTGGACGACATACTATACTATGGCATTTTTGGCCGATTTTGGACGACATACTATACTATGGCATTTTTTGCTGATTTTGGAAGACATACTATACTATGGCATTTTTAAGTGATTTTGGACGACATACTATACTATGGCATTTTTTGCTGATTTTGGACGACATACTATACTATGGCATTTTTAAGTGATTTTGGACGACATACTATACTATGGCATTTTTGGCCTATTTTGGACGACACACTATACTATGGCATTTTTGAGTGATTTTGGACGACATACTATACTATGGCATTTTTGGTTGATTTTGGATGACATACTATACTATGGCATTTTTTAAGTGATTTTGGACGACATACTATACTATGGCATTTTTGGCCAATTTTGGACGACATACTATACTATGGCATTCTTAAGTGATTTTGGACGACATACTATACTATGGCATTCTTAAGTGATTTTGGACGACATACTATACTATGGCATTTTTGGCCGATTTTGGACGACATACTATACTATGGCATTTTTGGCCAATTTTGGACGACATACTATACTATGGCATTTTTTGCTGATTTTGGACGACATACTATACTATGGCATTTTTGGCCAATTTTGGACGACATACTATACTATGGCATTTTTTGCTGATTTTGGACGACATACTATACTATGGCATTTTTGGCCAATTTTGGATGACATACTATACTATGGCATTTTTTGCTGATTTTGGACGACATACTATACTATGGCATTTATTGCTGATTTTGGACGACATACTATACTATGGCATTTTTGGCCAATTTTGGATGACATACTATACTATGGCATTTTTGAGTGATTTTGGACGACATACTATACTATGGCATTTTTGGCCGATTTTGGACAACATACTATACTATGGCATTTTTGGCTGATTTTGGATGACATACTAAACTATGACATGGAAATGTCATAGCATAATAATAAGACCAGTCAAAGTCTCTCTCCTGTTGGCTCACCTGGTAAACACTCAACTTTGGAACCAAAAACCCAGGTTCAAATCCCACCTGCAGCACTTAGATATGTGCTTTAAATATGTGTGCACTCTTATCGACATACTATGTCATTTTGGACGACATACTAAACTATGACATTTTTGGCCGATTTTGGACGACATACTATACTATGACATTTTTGAGTAATTTTGGACGACATACTATACTATTACATTTTTGAGTGATTTTGGATGACATACTAAACTATGACATGGAAATGTCATAGCATAATAATAAGACTAGTCAAAGTCTCTCTCCTGTTGGCTCACCTGGTAAACACTCAACTTTGGAACCAAAAACCCAGGTTCGAATCCCACCTGCAGCACTTACATATGTGCTTTAAATATGTGTGCACTCTTATCGACATACTCTGTCATTTTGGACGACATACTAAACTATGACATTTTTGGCCGATTTTGGACAACATACTATACTATGACATTTTTGAGTAATTTTGGACGACATACTATACTATGGCATTTTTTGCCAATTTTGGACGACATACTATACTATGGCATTTTTGGCCGATTTTGGACGACATACTATACGATGGCATTTTTGGCCAATTTTGGACGACATACTATACTATGGCATTTTTGAGTGATTTTGGACGACGTACTATACTATGGCATTTTTTAGAGATTTTGGAAGACATACTATACTATGGCATTTTTGGCCAATTTTGGACGACATACTTTACTATGGCATTTTTGAGTGATTTTGGACGACATACTGTACTATGGCATTTTTGAGTGATTTTGGACGACATACTATACTATGACATTTTTGGTCGATTTTGGATGACATACTATACTATGGCATTTTTTAAGTGATTTTGGACGACATACTATACTATGGCATTTTTGGCCAATTTTGGACGACATACTATACTATGGCATTTTTGGCCATTTTGGACGACATACTATACTATGGCATTCTTAAGTGATTTTGGACGACATACTATACTATGGCATTTTTTGCTGATTTTGGACGACATACTATACTATGGCATTTTTGGCCAATTTTGGACGACATACTATACTATGGCATTTTTTGCTGATTTTGGACGACATACTATACTATGGCATTTCGGCCAATTTTGGATGACATACTATACTATGGCATTTTTTGCTGATTTTGGACGACATACTGTACTATGGCATTTTTGAGTGATTTTGGAAGACATACTATACTATGGCATTTTTTTAGTGATTTTGGACGACATACTATACTATGGCATTTTTGGCCAATTTTGGACGACATACTATACTATGGCATTTTTGGCCAATTTTGGACGACATACTATACTATGGCATTTTTTGCTGATTTTGGATGACATACTATACTATGGCATTTTTGGCCAATTTTGGATGACATACTATACTATGGCATTTTTGAGTGATTTTGGGCGACATACTATACTATGACATTTTTGAGTGATTTTGGACGACATACTATACTATGGCATTTTTGGCCAATTCTGGACGACATACTATACTATGGCATTTTTTGCCAATTTTGGACGACATACTATACTATGGCATTTTTGGCCGATTTTGGACGACATACTATACTATGGCATTTTTGGCCGATTTTGGACGACATACTATACTATGGCATTTTTGGCCAATTTTGGACGACATACTATACTATGGCATTCTTAAGTGATTTTGGACGACATACTATACTATGGCATTTTTGGCCGATTTTGGACGACATACTATACTATGGCATTTTTGGCCAATTTTGGACGAGATACTATACTATGGCATTTTTGGCCAATTTTGGACGACATACTATACTATGGCATTTTTGGCCAATTTTGGACGACATACTATACTATGGCATTTTTTGCTGATTTTGGACGACATACTATACTATGGCATTTTTGGCCAATTTTGGATGACATACTATACTATGGCATTTTTGAGTGATTTTGGGCGACATACTATACTATGACATTTTTGAGTGATTTTGGACGACATACTATACTATGGCATTTTTGGCCAATTCTGGACGACATACTTTACTATGGCATTTTTTGCCAATTTTGGACGACATACTATACTATGGCATTTTTGGCCGATTTTGGACGACATACTATACTATGGCATTTTTGGCCGATTTTGGACGACATACTATACTATGGCATTTTTGGCCAATTTTGGACGACATACTATACTATGGCATTCTTAAGTGATTTTGGATGACATACTATACTATGGCATTTTTGGACGATTTTGGACGACATACTATACTATGGCATTTTTGGCCAATTTTGGATGACATACTATACTATGGCATTTTTTGCTGATTTTGGACGACATACTATACTATGGCATTTTTTGCTGATTTTGGACGACATACTATACTATGGCATTTTTGGCCAATTTTGGATGACATACTATACTATGGCATTTTTTGCTGATATGGCATTTTTGAGTGATTTTGGAAGACATACTATACTATGGCATTTTTTTAGTGATTTTGGACGACATACTATACTATGGCATTTTTGGCCAATTTTGGACGACATACTATACTATGGCATTTTTGGCCAATTTTGGACGACATACTATACTATGGCATTTATTGCTGATTTTGGACGACATACTATACTATGGCATTTTTGGCCAATTTTGGATGACATACTATACTATGGCATTTTTGAGTGATTTTGGACGACATAATATACTATGGCATTTTTGAGTGATTTTGGGCGACATACTATACTATGACATTTTTGGCCGATTTTGGACGACATACTATACTATGGCATTTTTGGCCGATTTTGGACGACATACTATACTATGGCATTTTTGAGTGATTTTGGACGACGTACTATACTATGGCATTTTTTAGAGATTTTGGAAGACATACTATACTATGGCATTTTTGGCCAATTTTGGACGACATACTATACTATGGCATTTTTGAGTGATTTTGGACGACATACTGTACTATGGCATTTTTGAGTGATTTTGGACGACATACTATACTATGACATTTTTGGTCGATTTTGGATGACATACTATACTATGGGGGCCACACGGTGGTGTAGTGGTTAGCACTCTCGCCTTGCAGCGAGAAGACCCGGGTTCGAGCCCCGGTTGGAACAAGGGCCTTTCTGCATGGAGTTTGCATGTTCTCCCCGTGTGTGCGTGGGTTCTCTCCGGGTTCTCCGGCTTCCTCCCACAGTCCAAAAACATGCAATGTGGGGATAGGTAAATTGGACACTCCAAATTGACCATAGGAGTGAGTGTGAGAGTGAATGGTTGTTTGTCTCTATCTGTGTGTGGCCCTGCGATGGACTGGCGAACTGTCCAGGGTGTACCCCGCCTATCGCCCGATGTAGCTGAGATTGGCACAGCACCCCCCGCGACCCTCTGGTGGAGGATAAAGCGGTAGATGATGACTGACTGACTGACTATACTATGGCATTTTTTAAGTGATTTTGGACGACATACTATACTATGGCATTTTTGGCCAATTTTGGACGACATACTATACTATGGCATTTTTGGCCAATTTTGGACGACATACTATACTATGGCATTCTTAAGTGATTTTGGACGACATACTATACTATGGCATTTTTGGCCGATTTTGGACGACATACTATACTATGGCATTTTTGGCCAATTTTGGACGACATACTATACTATGGCATTTTTGGCCGATTTTGGACGACATACTATACTATGGCATTTTTGGCCAATTTTGGACGACATACTATACTACTATGGCATTTTTTGCTGATTTTGGACGACATACTATACTATGGCATTTTTTGCTGATTTTGGACGACATACTATACTATGGCATTTTTGGCCAATTTTGGATGACATACTATACTATGGCATTTTTTGCTGATATGGCATTTTTGAGTGATTTTGGAAGACATACTATACTATGGCATTTTTTTAGTGATTTTGGACGACATACTATACTATGGCATTTTTGGCCAATTTTTGACGACATACTATACTATGGCATTTTTGGCCAATTTTGGACGACATACTATACTATGGCATTTATTGCTGATTTTGGACGACATACTATACTATGGCATTTTTGGCCAATTTTGGATGACATACTATACTATGGCATTTTTGAGTGATTTTGGACGACATACTATACTATGGCATTTTTGAGTGATTTTGGGCGACATACTATACTATGACATTTTTGAGTGATTTTGGACGACATACTATACTATGGCATTTTTGGCCAATTTTGGACGACATACTATACTATGGCATTTTTGAGTGATTTTGGACGACATACTATACTATGGCATTTTTGGCCAATTTTGGACGACATACTTTACTATGGCATTTTTTGCCAATTTTGGACGACATACTATACTATGGCATTTTTGGCCGATTTTGGACGACATACTATACTATGGCATTTTTGGCCAATTTTGGACGACATACTATACTATGGCATTTTTTGCTGATTTTGGACGACATACTATACTATGGCATATTTAAGTGATTTTGGACTACATACTATACTATGGCATTTTTGGCCAATTTTGGACGACATACTATACTATGGCATTTTTGAGTGATTTTGGACGACCTACTGTACTATGGCATTTTTTAGTGATTTTGGACGACATACTATACTATGGCATTTTTGGCCAATTTTGGACGACATACTATACTATGGCATTTTTGAGTGATTTTGGACGACATACTATACTATGGCATTTTTGAGTGATTTTGGGCGACATACTATACTATGGCATTTTTGGCCAATTTTTGACGACATACTATACTATGGCATTTTTGAGTGATTTTGGACGACATACTATACTATGACATTTTTTAGTGATTTTGGACGACATACTATACTATGGCATTTTTGGCCAATTTTTGACGACATACTATACTATGGCATTTTTGGCCAATTTTGGACGACATACTATACTATGGCATTTATTGCTGATTTTGGACGACATACTATACTATGGCATTTTTGGCCAATTTTGGATGACATACTATACTATGGCATTTTTGAGTGATTTTGGACGACATACTATACTATGGCATTTTTGAGTGATTTTGGGCGACATACTATACTATGACATTTTTGAGTGATTTTGGACGACATACTATACTATGGCATTTTTGGCCAATTTTGGACGACATACTATACTATGGCATTTTTTGCTGATTTTGGACGACATACTATACTATGGCATTTTTGGCCAATTTTGGATGACATACTATACTATGGCATTTTTTGCTGATATGGCATTTTTGAGTGATTTTGGAAGACATACTATACTATGGCATTTTTTTAGTGATTTTGGACGACATACTATACTATGGCATTTTTGGCCAATTTTTGACGACATACTATACTATGGCATTTTTGGCCAATTTTGGACGACATACTATACTATGGCATTTATTGCTGATTTTGGACGACATACTATACTATGGCATTTTTGGCCAATTTTGGATGACATACTATACTATGGCATTTTTGAGTGATTTTGGACGACATACTATACTATGGCATTTTTGAGTGATTTTGGGCGACATACTATACTATGACATTTTTGAGTGATTTTGGACGACATACTATACTATGGCATTTTTGGCCAATTTTGGACGACATACTATACTATGGCATTTTTGAGTGATTTTGGACGACATACTATACTATGGCATTTTTGGCCAATTTTGGACGACATACTTTACTATGGCATTTTTTGCCAATTTTGGACGACATACTATACTATGGCATTTTTGGCCGATTTTGGACGACATACTATACTATGGCATTTTTGGCCAATTTTGGACGACATACTATACTATGGCATTTTTTGCTGATTTTGGACGACATACTATACTATGGCATATTTAAGTGATTTTGGACTACATACTATACTATGGCATTTTTGGCCAATTTTGGACGACATACTATACTATGGCATTTTTGAGTGATTTTGGACGACCTACTGTACTATGGCATTTTTTAGTGATTTTGGACGACATACTATACTATTACATTTTTGAGTGATTTTGGATGACATACTAAACTATGACATGGAAATGTCATAGCATAATAATAAGACTAGTCAAAGTCTCTCTCCTGTTGGCTCACCTGGTAAACACTCAACTTTGGAACCAAAAACCCAGGTTCGAATCCCACCTGCAGCACTTACATATGTGCTTTAAATATGTGTGCACTCTTATCGACATACTCTGTCATTTTGGACGACATACTAAACTATGACATTTTTGGCCGATTTTGGACAACATACTATACTATGACATTTTTGAGTAATTTTGGACGACATACTATACTATGGCATTTTTTGCCAATTTTGGACGACATACTATACTATGGCATTTTTGGCCGATTTTGGACGACATACTAAACGATGGCATTTTTGGCCGATTTTGGACGACATACTATACTATGGCATTTTTGAGTGATTTTGGACGACGTACTATACTATGGCATTTTTTAGAGATTTTGGAAGACATACTATACTATGGCATTTTTGGCCAATTTTGGACGACATACTTTACTATGGCATTTTTGAGTGATTTTGGACGACATACTGTACTATGGCATTTTTGAGTGATTTTGGACGACATACTATACTATGACATTTTTGGTCGATTTTGGATGACATACTATACTATGGCATTTTTTGCTGATTTTGGACGACATACTATACTATGGCATTTTTGGCCAATTTTGGATGACATACTATACTATGGCATTTTTTGCTGATATGGCATTTTTGAGTGATTTTGGAAGACATACTATACTATGGCATTTTTTTAGTGATTTTGGACGACATACTATACTATGGCATTTTTGGCCAATTTTTGACGACATACTATACTATGGCATTTTTGGCCAATTTTGGACGACATACTATACTATGGCATTTATTGCTGATTTTGGACAACATACTATACTATGGCATTTTTGGCCAATTTTGGATGACATACTATACTATGGCATTTTTGAGTGATTTTGGACGACATACTATACTATGGCATTTTTGAGTGATTTTGGGCGACATACTATACTATGAGATTTTTGAGTGATTTTGGACGACATACTATACTATGGCATTTTTGGCCAATTTTGGACGACATACTATACTATGGCATTTTTGAGTGATTTTGGACGACATACTATACTATGGCATTTTTGGCCAATTTTGGACGACATACTTTACTATGGCATTTTTTGCCAATTTTGGACGACATACTATACTATGGCATTTTTGGCCGATTTTGGACGACATACTATACTATGGCATTTTTGGCCAATTTTGGACGACATACTATACTATGGCATTTTTTGCTGATTTTGGACGACATACTATACTATGGCATATTTAAGTGATTTTGGACTACATACTATACTATGGCATTTTTGGCCAATTTTGGACGACATACTATACTATGGCATTTTTGAGTGATTTTGGACGACCTACTGTACTATGGCATTTTTTAGTGATTTTGGACGACATACTATACTATGGCATTTTTGGCCAATTTTGGACGACATACTATACTATGGCATTTTTGAGTGATTTTGGACGACATACTATACTATGGCATTTTTGAGTGATTTTGGGCGACATACTATACTATGGCATTTTTGGCCAATTTTTGACGACATACTATACTTTGGCATTTTTGAGTGATTTTGGACGACATACTATACTATGACATTTTTTAGTGATTTTGGACGACATACTATACTATGGCATTTTTGGCCAATTTTTGACGACATACTATACTATGGCATTTTTGGCCAATTTTGGACGACATACTATACTATGGCATTTATTGCTGATTTTGGACGACATACTATACTATGGCATTTTTGGCCAATTTTGGATGACATACTATACTATGGCATTTTTGAGTGATTTTGGACGACATACTATACTATGGCATTTTTGAGTGATTTTGGGCGACATACTATACTATGACATTTTTGAGTGATTTTGGACGACATACTATACTATGGCATTTTTGGCCAATTTTGGACGACATACTATACTATGGCATTTTTGAGTGATTTTGGACGACATACTATACTATGGCATTTTTGGCCAATTTTGGACGACATACTTTACTATGGCATTTTTTGCCAATTTTGGACGACATACTATACTATGGCATTTTTGGCCGATTTTGGACGACATACTATACTATGGCATTTTTGGCCAATTTTGGACGACATACTATACTATGGCATTTTTTGCTGATTTTGGACGACATACTATACTATGGCATATTTAAGTGATTTTGGACTACATACTATACTATGGCATTTTTGGCCAATTTTGGACGACATACTATACTATGGCATTTTTGAGTGATTTTGGACGACCTACTGTACTATGGCATTTTTGAGTGATTTTGGACGACATACTATACTATGGCATTTTTGGCCAATTTTGGACGACATACTATACTATGGCATTTTTTGCTGATTTTGGACGACATACTATACTATGGCATTTTTGGCCAATTTTGGACGACATACTATACTATGGCATTTTTTGCTGATTTTGGACGACATACTATACTATGGCATTTTTGGCCAATTTTGGATGACATACTATACTATGGCATTTTTTGCTGATTTTGGACGACATACTATACTATGGCATTTATTGCTGATTTTGGACGACATACTATACTATGGCATTTTTTGCTGATTTTGGACGACATACTATACTATGGCATTTTTGGCCAATTTTGGACGACATACTATACTATGGCATTTTTTGCTGATTTTGGACGACATACTATACTATGGCATTTTTGGCCAATTTTGGATGACATACTATACTATGGCATTTTTTGCTGATTTTGGACGACATACTATACTATGGCATTTATTGCTGATTTTGGACGACATACTATACTATGGCATTTTTGGCCAATTTTGGATGACATACTATACTATGGCATTTTTGAGTGATTTTGGACGACATACTATACTATGGCATTTTTGGCCGATTTTGGACAACATACTATACTATGGCATTTTTGGCTGATTTTGGATGACATACTTAACTATGACATGGAAATGTCATAGCATAATAATAAGACCAGTCAAAGTCTCTCTCCTGTTGGCTCACCTGGTAAACACTCAACTTTGGAACCAAAAACCCAGGTTCAAATCCCACCTGCAGCACTTAGATATGTGCTTTAAATATGTGTGCACTCTTATCGACATACTATGTCATTTTGGACGACATACTAAACTATGACATTTTTGGCCGATTTTGGACGACATACTATACTATGACATTTTTGAGTAATTTTGGACGACATACTATACTATTACATTTTTGAGTGATTTTGGATGACATACTAAACTATGACATGGAAATGTCATAGCATAATAATAAGACTAGTCAAAGTCTCTCTCCTGTTGGCTCACCTGGTAAACACTCAACTTTGGAACCAAAAACCCAGGTTCGAATCCCACCTGCAGCACTTACATATGTGCTTTAAATATGTGTGCACTCTTATCGACATACTCTGTCATTTTGGACGACATACTAAACTATGACATTTTTGGCCGATTTTGGACAACATACTATACTATGACATTTTTGAGTAATTTTGGACGACATACTATACTATGGCATTTTTTGCCAATTTTGGACGACATACTATACTATGGCATTTTTGGCCGATTTTGGACGACATACTAAACGATGGCATTTTTGGCCGATTTTGGACGACATACTATACTATGGCATTTTTGAGTGATTTTGGACGACGTACTATACTATGGCATTTTTTAGAGATTTTGGAAGACATACTATACTATGGCATTTTTGGCCAATTTTGGACGACATACTTTACTATGGCATTTTTGAGTGATTTTGGACGACATACTGTACTATGGCATTTTTGAGTGATTTTGGACGACATACTATACTATGACATTTTTGGTCGATTTTGGATGACATACTATACTATGGCATTTTTTAAGTGATTTTGGACGACATACTATACTATGGCATTTTTGGCCAATTTTGGACGACATACTATACTATGGCATTTTTGAGTGATTTTGGACGACATACTATACTATGGCATTTTTGGCCGATTTTGGACAACATACTATACTATGGCATTTTTGGCCAATTTTGGACGACATACTATACTATGGCATTTTTTGCTGATTTTGGACGACATACTATACTATGGCATTTTTGGCCAATTTTGGATGACATACTATACTATGGCATTTTTGAGTGATTTTGGGCGACATACTATACTATGACATTTTTGAGTGATTTTGGACGACATACTATACTATGGCATTTTTGGCCAATTCTGGACGACATACTATACTATGGCATTTTTTGCCAATTTTGGACGACATACTATACTATGGCATTTTTGGCCGATTTTGGACGACATACTATACTATGGCATTTTTGGCCGATTTTGGACGACATACTATACTATGGCATTTTTGGCCAATTTTGGACGACATACTATACTATGGCATTCTTAAGTGATTCTGGACGACATACTATACTATGGCATTTTTTGCCAATTTTGGACGACATACTATACTATGGCATTTTTGGCCGATTTTGGACGACATACTATACTATGGCATTTTTGGCCGATTTTGGACGACATACTATACTATGGCATTTTTGGCCAATTTTGGACGACATACTATACTATGGCATTCTTAAGTGATTTTGGACGACATACTATACTATGGCATTTTTGGCCGATTTTGGACGACATACTATACTATGGCATTTTTGGCCAATTTTGGACGACATACTATACTATGGCATTTTTTGCTGATTTTGGACGACATACTATACTATGGCATTTTTTGCTGATATGGCATTTTTGAGTGATTTTGGAAGACATACTATACTATGGCATTTTTTTAGTGATTTTGGACGACATACTATACTATGGCATTTTTGGCCAATTTTTGACGACATACTATACTATGGCATTTTTGGCCAATTTTGGACGACATACTATACTATGGCATTTATTGCTGATTTTGGACGACATACTATACTATGGCATTTTTGGCCAATTTTGGATGACATACTATACTATGGCATTTTTGAGTGATTTTGGACGACATACTATACTATGGCATTTTTGAGTGATTTTGGGCGACATACTATACTATGACATTTTTGGCCGATTTTGGACGACATACTATACTATGGCATTTTTGGCCGATTTTGGACGACATACTATACTATGGCATTTTTGAGTGATTTTGGACGACGTACTATACTATGGCATTTTTTAGAGATTTTGGAAGACATACTATACTATGGCATTTTTGAGTGATTTTGGACGACATACTGTACTATGGCATTTTTGAGTGATTTTGGACGACATACTATACTATGACATTTTTGGTCGATTTTGGATGACATACTATACTATGGCATTTTTTAAGTGATTTTGGACGACATACTATACTATGGCATTTTTGGCCAATTTTGGACGACATACTATACTATGGCATTTTTGGCCAATTTTGGACGACATACTATACTATGGCATTTTTTAAGTGATTTTGGACGACATACTATACTATGGCATTTTTGGCCAATTTTGGACGACATACTATACTATGGCATTTTTGGCCAATTTTGGACGACATACTATACTATGGCATTTTTTTAGTGATTTTGGACGACATACTATACTATGGCATTTTTGGCCAATTTTTGACGACATACTATACTATGGCATTTTTGGCCAATTTTGGACGACATACTATACTATGGCATTTATTGCTGATTTTGGACGACATACTATACTATGGCATTTTTGGCCAATTTTGGATGACATACTATACTATGGCATTTTTGAGTGATTTTGGACGACATACTATACTATGGCATTTTTGAGTGATTTTGGGCGACATACTATACTATGACATTTTTGAGTGATTTTGGACGACATACTATACTATGGCATTTTTGGCCAATTTTGGACGACATACTATACTATGGCATTTTTGAGTGATTTTGGACGACATACTATACTATGGCATTTTTGGCCAATTTTGGACGACATACTTTACTATGGCATTTTTTGCCAATTTTGGACGACATACTATACTATGGCATTTTTGGCCGATTTTGGACGACATACTATACTATGGCATTTTTGGCCAATTTTGGACGACATACTATACTATGGCATTTTTTGCTGATTTTGGACGACATACTATACTATGGCATATTTAAGTGATTTTGGACTACATACTATACTATGGCATTTTTGGCCAATTTTGGACGACATACTATACTATGGCATTTTTGAGTGATTTTGGACGACCTACTGTACTATGGCATTTTTGAGTGATTTTGGACGACCTACTGTACTATGGCATTTTTGAGTGATTTTGGACGACATACTATACTATGGCATTTTTGGCCAATTTTGGACGACATACTATACTATGGCATTTTTGGCCAATTTTGGACGACATACTATACCATGGCATTTATTGCTGATTTTGGACGACATACTATACTATGGCATTTTTGGCCAATTTTGGATGACATACTATACTATGGCATTTTTGAGTGATTTTGGACGACATACTATACTATGGCATTTTTGAGTGATTTTGGGCGACATACTATACTATGACATTTTTGAGTGATTTTGGACGACATACTATACTATGGCATTTTTGGCCAATTTTGGACGACATACTATACTATGGCATTTTTGAGTGATTTTGGACGACATACTATACTATGGCATTTTTGGCCAATTTTGGACGACATACTTTACTATGGCATTTTTTGCCAATTTTGGACGACATACTATACTATGGCATTTTTGGCCGATTTTGGACGACATACTATACTATGGCATTTTTGGCCAATTTTGGACGACATACTATACTATGGCATATTTAAGTGATTTTGGACGACATACTATACTATGGCATTTTTGGCCAATTTTGGACGACATACTATACTATGGCATTTTTGAGTGATTTTGGACGACCTACTGTACTATGACATTTTTGGTCGATTTTGGATGACATACTATGACATTTTTGAGTGATTTTGGACGACATACTATACTATTGCATTTTTGGCCAATTTTGGACGACATACTATACTATGGCATTTTTGGCCAATTTTGGACGACATACTATACTATGGCATTTTTGGCCAATTTTGGACGACATACTATACTATGGCATTTTTTGCTGATTTTGGACGACATACTATACTATGGCATTTTTGGCCAATTTTGGAGGACATACTATACTATGGCATTTTTGAGTGATTTTGGACGACATACTGTACTATGGCATTTTTGAGTGATTTTGGACGACATACTATACTATGACATTTTTGGTCGATTTTGGATGACATACTATACTATGGCATTTTTTAAGTGATTTTGGACGACATACTATACTATGGCATTTTTGGCCAATTTTGGACGACATACTATACTATGACATTTTTGGCCAATTTTGGACGACATACTATACTATGGCATTTTTTGCTAATTTTTGACGACGTACTATACTATGACATTTTTGGCCAATTTTGGACGACATACTATACTATTGCATTTTTTGCTGATTTTGGACGACATACTATACTATGGCATTTTTGGCCTATTTTGGACGACATACTATACTGTGGCATTTTTGAGTGATTTTGGACGACATACTATACTATGGCATTTTTGGCCAATTTCGGACGACATACTATACTATGGCATTTTTTGCTGATTTTGGACGACATACTATACTATGGCATTTTTGGCCTATTTTGGACGACATACTATACTATGGCATTTTTGAGTGATTTTGGACGACATACTATACTATGACATTTTTGAGTGATTTTGGACGACATACTATACTATGGCATTTTTGGCCAATTTCGGACGACATACTTTACTATGGCATTTTTTGCTGATTTTGGACGACATACTATACTATGGCATTTTTGAGTGATTTTGGACGACATATTATACTTTGGCATTTTTGGCCAATTTTGGACGACATACTATATTATGGCATTTTTGAGTGATTTTGGACGACATACTATACTATGGCATTTTTGAGTGATTATGGACGACATACTATACTATGGCATTTTTGAGTGATTTTGGACGACATACTATACTATGGCATTTTTGAGTGATTTTGGACGACATACTATACTACGGCACTTTTGGTCAATTTTGGACGACATACTATACTATGGCATTTTTTGCCAATTTTGGACGACATACTATACTATGGCATTTTTGGCCGATTTTGGACGACATACTATACTATGGCATTTTTGGCCAATTTTGGACGACATACTATACTATGGCATTTTTTGCTGATTTTGGACGACATACTATACTATGGCATTTTTGGCCAATTTTGGACGAGATACTATACTATGGCATTTTTGGCCTATTTTGGACGACGTACTATACTATGACATTTTTGGCCTATTTTGGACGACGTACTATACTATGACATTTTTGAGTGATTTTGGACGACATACTGTTCTATGACATTTTTGGCCGATTTTGGACGACATACTATACTATGGCATTTTTGAGTGATTTTGGACGACGTACTATACTATGGCATTTTTGAGTGATTTTGGACGACATACTATACTATGGCATTTTTGGCCAATTTTGGACGACATACTATACTATGGCATTTTTGAGTGATTTTGGACGACGTACTATACTATGGCATTTTTGAGTGATTTTGGACGACATACTATACTATGGCATTTTTGAGTGATTTTGGACGACATACTATACTATGGCATTTTTGGCCAATTTTGGACGACATACTATACTATGGCATTTTTTGCTGATTTTGGACGACATACTATACTATGGCATTTTTGGCCTATTTTGGACGACGTACTATACTATGACATTTTTGGCCTATTTTGGACGACGTACTATACTATGACATTTTTGAGTGATTTTGGACGACATACTGTTCTATGACATTTTTGGCCGATTTTGGACGACATACTATACTATGGCATTTTTGAGTGATTTTGGACGACATACTATACTATGGCATTTTTGAGTGATTTTGGACGACATACTGTTCTATGACATTTTTGGCCGATTTTGGACGACATACTATACTATGGCATTGTTGCGTGATTTTGGACAACAGACTATACTATGACCTTTTTGAGTGATTTGGGACGACATACTATACTATGACATCATTGTCACATTTTGGACACCTCACTATATACTGTATACAATGACATTACAGGCAACTATGTTCTGCTCTGAAAATGTACCTACATAGTAATGTTTGTGCAATGCAACACAGTGGAGACAGCTTTTAGAAACACAATGTCCAGCAAATGCTAAATATAGGTTACTTTACGGACCTTATAACTATTGGGATGAGAAAATCCCCTCTACTATTTTTTTCATTATCTCTGTAGGTTGAGGTGACTGTGGATCGATAAAAGTGTTGGATGTTCCTCTGTGAAATAACTGAGCAGCTGAGGCTGAGTGGCTGCATCGTTACTTTCACTGTTATTACAACTGTACAGAGTGCAGAAATCCTCATGTGTACCAGCTCTGCTTATAAGGTAAACATTTGGTCATCATCACCATAATTATACCCAAGAACAAGTCCCCATGCACAGTCTGAGTAGAAATGTAGTTAGGGGGCTAAAGGGAGCCAATGCAACTCATTAATAGTGTGCCAGACTTACCGTGATAACACTGGATCTAATTCCTGAGAGAGGTTTTATTTTTTGACCAATTAGCTGCCTGAACAACCTATTGGCCATGAAGTGATCTCTGCAGGGACTTTATCAGACCATGCTCTATTAAATCAGCTCTCTGGCTGAGCACTTATGTACCATCACAGTGCTTAGAATGGCTGGCTCTGATTGATGTCATTGCCAAATGCCAAGTAATAATGGTTGTTATTGTATGTCTCAATGCTGCTGTTTCCTCGTTGATGCATTCCTGGCTTTTTGTGTATGTGTGTGGAGCACATTTGGGTACAGGCATATAATGGGTGATCTTTTGGATGCATGTGTAATAGACCATTTTCAGAGATATGGCTGGTTGGAATGATTATAATAATGCTCAAGGATGGAAGCTGCTCTGAATGTGAAATTCAGTGTTAGTATATTCACAGTGTGTCTTCAGGTGGGTCAAAAGGCCTGGCAATAGGTGCTGTATAATTTAGGCATGTGGGAAGTAATCATAATGACTTTGTAAACTCTGCATGAGTGCATCCATGAGCCTCTCTGAGTAACTTAGGCTTTATGAATTACCTTGTGAAGCGTAAGGTTTTTTTTTTGTAAACACATCAATGCTATCTATGCATTAAGGTTTTGTGCACTCATTTATTTTTTATCTAGTTTGAAAAAGCAAGGTGTTAGTTGGTTCTGTATGTATGTTTTAAACAAGGGCCTTTAATTCATATTCATTGCATTTGCTAGCTTTTCTGGACTTCTAAACCATAGTTTTAAGACTTGGCATATGCCAACACACTGCAGTGTCCAAAACTACTGCTTAGCTGAGTGTGCTCAAATATGTCTGCACCAAGTTTAAGTTGTTAAAACACCTTCTCCTCTCCCTTTCAGCTCTCAGCCTTGAGGAAGAGGCTGTGATGGGTGATGGATGGGCTGTCTTAACGTTGGACTTGGACACTGGAGACCACTGTTTTGCAACTTATTTTAAGTATCTGTGGCTGAATTTGGTTCCTGAGTTTCATTTCTGGTCCCCCTCCTCTGCCTGAATCAAATAGTATTTGTCATAATCCAAAGTCAAGACCAAATCCAGCCCCTCTGACTGTGCAGACAGCAACCAGCCCTGATAGCGCCCTGTAAAAAATAAACAATATTAGGGTGCTGACAACATGGAGTAAACATGTTAATACTGAAACACAACACTGACGAGAGAGCAGTAGCCCTGCAACACGCCTCATTACCCACACTCTCGCTGTGGTTTGTGTCATCTGTAAGCCTGGACTTGGCACTTATGAGGGCAGGCAGTTTGAAACTACTATCATTGTTATGTTGGCAGTGTGAAGGCACACACTGATCCCTCTGAGCCAGATGATAAAAATCTGTCACAGTCCCCTGCATGGAGGAGCCCATTGTTTTGGGGATTATGGCGGATTAAGGGCGGATGCTGGTGACCGAAGGGCTTGAGCAGTGTGACCCTCTCACTAATCATTATGAGACGGATACACAGCACTCAAACTCTTAAAGCCTGAGATCTCACTGGATTATCAATTATTCATGGCTAGCTGTAGGAGAGTCCGTGTGAAAGAGAGGGAAAGATGGAAATGTGATGACAGTAACAAAGGTACAGTATACAGATCAGAAAGCCCTGGTTCAGGCTTGCTTTTCGACTGAGAACAGTACCTTTACTCGGTAGTCGGCATTTATGTGGCCATGTTAGCGAGACACATAGCGTGATGTCGTACCAGTTGCCCAGGTAGCTGACTGTTGTGGGTGGAGCTAGACCGGCTCCACCCACATTACCTCTGGTAACCCAAGGGAAGGGTACCAAAAATAGAATGGTTGGGACCGGTTATTTTGGTACTATTCCTAATGGAAACGCAAAAAAACATGTACCGTACCAAACTGAACTTTTCCCCTTGGTGGAAACAAGGCTTTACTGTGTTCCACGGCCATGGAGAGTCATTTCTATTTCCATGTACACATACATACCTACTGTTCCACTCATACTTAAACGAGGGTCTGTGTCAGTCAGCCAGTCAGTGTTTTGTACATCTAAACTAAACCTCGTATTCAATTCCTGTAGCAAAGATTTCTCTCCAGGAAATTTGCCCTCTTTTTTGAGTCCTTGGGTTATTTAAGTACTGAGTTGTACAGGTGTGGGTACCAGCAGACCTCTTTGCATATTCCCAAGCAGCAGGTTTCCATGGTTACCATCTTCTTTGTTGTCTCTTTTGACCAAATGGACTAGAAAAGAATCATCCACAATCAGGGTCCTTGCAGACTCAAATTGGAGGTTTGCTCAGGTATGTCCAAATGTTGGGTCCACCACAGAAATAAATGGATGGAGAAAATAACCTAACACAGACCTCTGTGGACACCTGGACATGGAAAGTATGACTCAAAAAGAAAAAAAAAGAGACATCACCAAGGGATTACTTTCAGGAACATTTGTATGTACAGCAGTCTTTTTTCTTGACCAAATACAATATGAATGCATGGAGAAAATCTATGGAAATGTTGAAAATTACTATATTTGTAACTTATTGTAAGTCGCTTTGGATAAAAGCGTCTGCTAAATGACATGTAATGTAATGTAATGTAATGTATTTCTCAGCATCTTTCAGCTATGGCAGGCCACAGCAGGGATGTAGCCCAATGAGAACCAAGTTCAGTTTGTCAGTTTCCCTCTCAAATATTAAAAGCCATGACTTTAATGTGTCAAAGAATTCAAACATCATGCCACAATCTCCTCCCGGGTCAATATCCCCCTTTTTCCTTGTTAAATCCTAAAGGTATTGTAGGATGGGTGGTAAGCATGGCACATTCAGAGCTAGTGTCTCACAGGATCAAAAATATGACGGTAATCAAAAGCTCTACCCAGCTGTTCCAGGCAAAGACCGAGGTTAGTAAGTACAAGGTCCGGTGAACTTCCTATCATCGTTTCTGTGGTCGAAACACACTCAAAATGCCTGTTCAGTTTTGCATTTTGTTATACACTGGAGAGGATCTGCTACTGTAGAGTTACAGAGCAGCATCGTACCTCAGTAAGAGGGTTTTATATAGCCAAATAAATAGAGGAAAGTAAGAGTCTATGGGAGGAGATGCTGCACATTAAAGTTTTTATCTACCTTTGGAGGTCACCACCAGGAGAGTAAAGTTAAAACATTTGCACTGGAAAGTTTCTTCTCTGCCTTTAACTGTTATGAAAAATTACTGGCCACTGTTTCCACAACTTTGCATATTAGTCCTATATTTTAGAAAGTAATGTTTTCATACTTGCTTTTACATTAAAAAAAAAAAGTTTAGGATGCTGTATAAATATTACGCTCATCCACAAATGCCTGTTCGTTGTGTGAATGCCTTCAGACCTCGATAAGCAGAAGAAGATGCAAGGATGGGTGTTTTCAAATCACATACTGTATCACAGAAATATATACTGTAATAAATAAAAAAAGAAATAAATGTATACTTTATGAAATATGATGAAGATGTTAAAGCTTAAAATGTTTAAATTCAAAACAATACAGTGCAAATATTGACTAATGTGCTTTTGTTTCCAGCCATATTCAGTTTGTGGTGCAATAAACACCAAAGGTTTAAGGTCACAAGTGTTTATTTAATATCTGTATCTGGAATAATGGTGCAGTTAAAAAAAAGACCTCACTTTCACTGTGGCTGTTTCATTCAACAGCCGGTGAAAATAACTGCAAAATACAATAAAGTGAAACAAGACTGTAATTAAAAAGCCATATTACCTGAATTTACGGTGCCATAAATAAATGTCATGCCTCTTTGCACCTCCTGGTTAGCAATGCTATTTTCTCTTCTCTTGCAGAGCACTTTTCATCAAGCCTCGCTGTGACTGACATGGTGGTTAAAAAGGTGTGAAACGAGTAATGTGACAGACTAAGGAGATAATGATTAAACACAACATGCCCGAGTTTGTGTGTCATTTTTCCCACTATTTGCAAACACGGTGCGCACGGAGGGCACCATTCCTCTGATGTATGTGACTAAAATAGATCCATCCGTTTTCACGAAATCTTCACACACGTTGACCCTCACAGTTCAAGGGCACAGAGTCTTTTTATGAGCTGTCACGGTGCTGCGCCACCCACTGGCGGGTTGTGCTGTGAATTGTGTCAGTGGGTGGGTTCAGTAGCAACCTCCGCCTTTCAGTCCTGTGGTCTGTCTCCTGTCACTCCCTTAGAGAATTCCCCCTCTCGGACTTGTGTGAAGCTGTTAGTGTGCTAATAGCTTCGGCCCCACTCCATTATCAAGGTGCAGTGTGCCCTTATGTGAGTGCAGTTCCTCACTTCTCACCTGGTCTTCTAGGGGCAGTTTGAATTGTTGATGAGGGCAGCAAAAAAACAAACAAGTATACAGTATATGGCCTACTAATCATTTTAATGAGAAGAATAATTTCTGCTATGTGGCGTAAAGATAATGTTGCAGCAGCTTGGCTTGCAGATAATGTTATAAATTCACATTTCTTTCCTTGACTGTCTTAGAGCAATGGCCAGGCTCTCCTATCATAATAGGCCCGAGCAACAAACAGTGTATCTCACTGAACGAGCAGTCAACAACTAATTGAGGTTGTGGCTTTGCACAGACTGTCATGACAACTGGGTGCATTAAACTCTGATTTGAAATGTCCTGCTTAGAAAACAATGCAGAGGAGTGGAGATAAAAATGACTAACATTACCGGGTGAAAGAGGGGCAAGGATGGACTTGTCAGGCAGAAAACTGCCTTAAAGGTCGCACTGATGGGCCTTCCTTTTGCGATTAGCCTTTACAAAGACAAAATGCAGAGATCCACTTCAGCGCAGTCACACAAGACTACTACGACGCTACGAAAACAGCAAGATAATGTGTGGATGTGCTTTTGATGTGTGTTTGATCATTCTGAAATAGAGCTGTCAAGGTCCTGACCTTGTGATCGCTTTCGCAACTTCAATTCCTTTTGAAACAGTGAGATTAAAAAAAGCTCTGGCCTTGTTCACTAACTACTGACAGCGGTGGAAGCTTGAATTTTTACGCGCTTCCAATTCATGTAAAGAGCTCAGCTGCTGGTCTGATTTCATTGAGCTACTTCCATGTTAATTTCCTTTGATATGAGTTGATTAGGTCATCACAAATGTGTGGAAGCGCCGGCTTGTGCAAAATCACACATCTAAACATCTCACCCTCTTACAACGTGAAAAGCAATATCTCAAAGACACGACAGAAGCAGCGACAGAGGTCGTGCATGAGTGAGGTAATGAATTCACGAAAGGTTGGCGCCTAATGAGATCTGGTGAGAACAATAACCTAATCAGGTCACCTAGGAAAGTAACTGTGTGTTCGCAAATGACAATGAGACTAATTGAGAGTCTCAGTGCAGCTGCTCAAAAGTGTGTGTTAGCTGGATTCACTTTCAGAAGAGAAATGTGAGAATCACACTGATTTCACAACAGTCAAGTGGCACTGACAGAAAAATTACCCACAACGCAACAACAAAGTTTGGCCGAGGCTCTTATTTGTCTTCTGGTATTGGAGGTGGACCTGAACTTATACCTCGGTTAGACTGCTGGGGGAACTCCCATGGTGCACTGAGTTCTCCCTTTCTCACTCTTCACTGTCTTTGAACGTGTATCACATTATGACTTGAGTTCTACTCTCTGTCCTTGGTCTTTCACTGCCCTCATTCTGCAGGTACCTGTGGCTCCAAGGCTGTAGGATCCAGATGCAATAACCCAGTGTAAGAGCGAATTATTGTTTTTCTGTATATGGCCCTATGATGGACTGGCTACCTGTCCAGGGTGTACCCCGCCTTTCGCCCTATGTCAGCTTGGATTGGCACCAGCGCCCCCCCACGATCCTCATGTGAAGGATAAAGGGGTAGAAGCTCTTTATATGGAAACCATCAGATTTTCCTTATTATATAATTTTGGTATCCATTGGTATATTGTCCAATAACATGTGCCAATGCTGCATCCGTATACTGTATGTTGAAGTAACAGATGATTACCGTTGAAAGACGAAATGCAGACGCCATGCACAAATGTAATATACAATATATTATATTGAAAAGCTGTAGGTGGCTTTACAGGGTTTAAAGTGGTGATAAATCCTGAGCTGCTGCCACTGACAAATGTTGTCTGGAGCCTATAAAACAATCCAAATTTGATTATGTCATTGTTTCTGAGCCATGTGGCTCATACAGTAGTAATCTGCAAAGAAATCAGTGAAAAAAAACAAAGGTATTAGAAGTTTTGGAACAAATCTACTCTTCCGACAATAGACACCGTGACATAATTCACAACAGAGTTTTGCTGGATGTTTTTAAATAACAGCGCAACTGAATGACACTAATATCCAAATAAAAGCAGACTGTTATCTTGAGTTATGTTAAAGGCTGGGGCTCATGCACCTGGACTATTATGTTGGAGCTCCATGTCATCAATCCTGCCTATAGCACTAAATCCTGGCCAGGATCTATGAACCACTATTGGTAATGGAATTCAAGACAGTTATGAAACCCTCAGTCAAAGCCTTAAAACATCATCTTTGTCTTAATCCACTGATCAATAGGGCTGACAGGTTGAAATAACACAATAAAGTAGATTTAGTGGTCAGGCAACGTGGGGGCATTTCATACTTCAGACTAAAGACTGGTGTCTTGTGCTCCTGTAAGAAAGAATAACACGCACGCCACTATCCAAAGCATCCTCAATGACTTCAGATTTTTCATAAAACATGCTACATTTGATCAATGCATGTATTTTATTATTATAAAACATGTATTATGATTTGCTGTTTTAGCAATATACTGTATGTAATTATTTCTCAATCTGTTCATTAGAATAAAACAAGAAAATACAGTATATATTCATCCATTGACCCCCATAGACTTAAACAATAGCAGGATACTGGCTCTCTTAAACCTGGAAAGGAACATGTTATTAATTGATGTTAAATATGGCAGTAAAAAAAGCTCTTTTACGCCAGGTATTCAAGACAGTTGCATCCATATAAAGCTTGCTATTAAGGTAAAAATAGCACATCATTGACTATTTCATTTCAATAAAATCTCATTTTTTTGCACCAGCAAGGCCAACAACAAAGCTAACAGTGGCCTCAGACACAGCACACAGTCATCTTTTAATTGCAAATTACCCGATTTTAAAGAGTTGAACGCAATGATGTGACACATTGAAGATGGAATAATGGGATAGCACACTATCTATTTTTTCTTTTTTCTCTTTCTGCTCTAATGTTTCCCCATTTGTCATGAGCAGTTGACTGTAAATACATTTAGGGAATAGGTGTTTCATCATGTCTTGCTGCATGGCACATTTACATTACAAATGTCTCCCGCAGGGTAATTTTTTAAGGGGACAATGCTAATGAATTAATCCATGTAAGGATTCGTTCACGTCATTTATAATTCTCCACTTATGTTGATTAATACCGGCACATTTCATTTAGAGGAAGATGCCTCGGGATATAGTTTTGTGAAGGAATCTGTCAAGTAATGAGCATGTTCGGGATATTGCTCTCCTAAATTAAAATCTGAGGGGGCGATAATGTAAATGGAGAGCCTGATTTATGGGCATGGCTAAGATATGGGTATATTTCTGCATTAAAGACACACCAGAGTGGCACTTGGGCCTGTCAGGGGAAAACTACAGGTAGTAGTGACCCATGTCGATGTTTCAGAGGCTTGTTCAACAAGTTTTTTTTTTTTTAAATGTAAATACTGACAAATACACGTATGGCAACCTGAGGTTGCCGATGTCTTTAGATGACGCCACCTGTAAACAAGTGTGTATACTGTATCCTGTATACAAATGAGGTGCATTGTAGCAGCCACAGGACCCTCACCTTGTGTTGTGTGCTAACAACATTATGCATTTACAACAATGACAGCCTTACTAACTGGCTCCCTGTGCATCCACTTACAAGGTTTATAGATGTTGCTACGAATTTATACAAGCGAGTACGGCTCTTTTCAACAAAGGTGCCGCTCAGCCAATTCATACACCGTTCTATATCTAATAACCCACAGCAGTATGTCGTTTCATTCTTCCTCAGTAAATTAAATAAATGGGAATAAAAAAAGCTAAATGCTGCAGCTCCTACATCCACTGTTACTTAAAACCTCCTGGAAGCGCGTCGTAGCACTAGATGAAAGACATTACACTGATATTCTGGCTTAATCCCCCACAATCCTACAAACAATATATCGAGTGTCACGCTCAACAAAGCCAACCCTTTTTCTCTGCGACAGAAAAGCACGGAGATTTTCAGACGAGGGACTCCTGCCGCCGTCACAGAACGAGCCGTCTGTCATCGCTGATCAATTCACTGTATACATTCCAGGTGACATTAGTTTGACACATAATTTCCCACTGATCAAAGTGCCGCTCAATAAGACAGATTTCTCCTCCCCCCACACATAAATCATGCATGATAAGCTGTCGCCACCAATAAAGGCACATTTAAATGTATCGAAGGCTGCTGTGGGTTTGAAGTTAATGCTGGGAGGTTAAAGAACTTACTTTATCAGGGGATTTTCCCCCAGGGGGCAGTAAGAAGCTGAACCACTGCAAGCTCACCCCATGGAGCCTATTGTTAGTCTAATGAACAGACAGGATTTGATTAAAACATTTCAAACATCATTTGGCCCACGATGCGGTGCAGAGACGCTCCCCCGCCGAGCACACATAACACCCTGATGATCTGAGGCAGGAGGCCTCTCACTCCCGCTCAAAGGTGAGCCCACAAATCACTGTAATGCATTCAGCGGGGGTCTCACGCCGCCGCCGCCGCTACCGCCGCCGCTTCCCCGCTCTCCTTCTCTTTGCCACTCACAACGCTCGTCGTTAAAAATTCATTAGACACTGTTTGATTTGCCTCTTCAAGGATGTCACCCTCGATGGCCGACTGTGCAGGAAAAGGCAGGCTTCCTCGGGGCCGGAGGGGACTGATGGAGCTCCTGGTGTTTGCTGAGGTCCTCCTCGTGACTTTGATGTATGCGTCAGATCAGAGTGTTACAGAGTTTGGACGAGACACACAAGTATGAGCACACGCTGTGTGTTAAACTGCCGCTGCCTTACACGTGTGCATGCATCTGTGGAACGTTGGAGTTGTGTGTCTCCCTTACTATTTTGTGTGCATTGAACACTTAACGTATAAATGTTAGATCTGCTGTGGGAATAATACACAATTCCTTATATGGACATATTGGGGGTGTTTGTGTTTATATGTCACATATTCAGGCTTTAATGAATGTGTTTTTTTTGTCTTCTTATGTGTTGTTTTCTTTTCTTTTCTTTACTTTTCTTTTCGTTTTGTTCATAAAAACGAGCCAAGTGAACTTTAAACTGTGACATAATTTCCAAATGTCCCAAATTCAATCCGATTCTTAACATTTTAAGTACTTTTTGCTCAGGTGTGTTTATATAAAGTACCTAGGTTGTGTTGAAAAAAAAATGATATGACACTTTACATTGCACATACTTATAGTCTCTGTATATACAGTACATTTTAACATAGTTATGGAAAAAAAGCAGCTAAGGGTTAAGAATGAAATAATAAACATTCTTCTAGGTTTTTCTCAGGCTGTGACCAGTACTGCATACCTTTATAAATAAACCAAAGTCGATTACATTAAAACCACAGTCAGATGAGTTCACATAATGCTGATTAAGCTTATCAGCTCCACACGACTCAGGAAGTGATTTGTCTTATAAACACACAGCACTCCCTCAGTCGGGTCTGATAGTATTGCTTGACAGAGCCCTTTTTACAAATGTTGTCGCATTGTTTCTGTTCACAAAGAACAGAATCACCTATCACTATTCAGACTAATCACTCCACTTATAATTATCACTAATAACAATCTGAAAATGATGTTTTAGTGTTTAGACGTGTTTCCCATCATCAGACTGGTTAAACTGTGTGAGTTGAATCATTACATTACATCCTATGCACAAAAGAGTCAATAAATAATTTTTTTTCTTGGATCACAATACTTAAAGAATACAAAAAGTCCAAAAATCTTATTGTGACTTTGATCTGTGATACCAGACTACAGGTTTGAAAACACCTGCTCCCTTTAAAGGTCAAACTACACTTTAATGTCGGTGATTTATAACCAAAGTGTTAAATCACCATGGATTTGAATGTTGGAATTCCAATTTTACCGGCTGTATTTCAAAGCGAGCCCTTCAGATGTCCCGTAAGACACGATACGTCGTGCGGCTCCAGTTCCTGATTCATATTTTACAACAAACACTTTCCTCTCGTCACACAGAGGCACTGATTCATTCTGACGTACAATGGATGTGAAAAATGGTCCCGCTTGAGTCGCGGCTTGTGTTATTCACAGAGCAGAGACATTCATCGCGCTGTCCGACTCTCTGCTCTGACAAAACGGGATTTATCCCGGTCATTTCCATAATGGTAATATTTCGTGAATATTCATCATTACTATATAATTATATGTTGTTCCAAAGGAACTGAACGCAGAGGTGATTCCGTGGCCTAAATAATGGACGGAGTTTACATGAAAAAAAAGTAATTTTGACGACAGTAATTTTATTCTGAAAAGCTGAACCGACTGGCTTTTCATTTTACACCCCGCCACCCCCACCCCCATTGCCAAGCATATAATTTATTCAAGACTCAGCATTTAGCAGGCTTAATCTTCTCTGCTGATGCTTTCAGGTGCACATACTGTACAGTAATTGTATAAAAAAAAGTAAAAGTGGGGTTTCAGCCTCTCTGATAATCAGCTGCTTTTCACCGAGAGCACAACTCTACTGTGGAGAATTGAGGGATGGCAGGAAATAAGAAGGAGAGAAGCCAAAAAAACCTTGACACAGGAGAATCAGCCGTCTACTGGACCGGTGAGGCGGGTCAGGCTGATAGGAGTTTGGCCGGCACGGTCAGTGCACTCAGGCTCGCTCCTGTCCTGCAGCTCTGCGGCTGGTCCCCGGCCATAATGGAATCTGACAGGATGTAAATTAGCTTTTAAAAGAGCTGGTGAAAGCTGGTCATTTTTCTCATTTAGTGGTCCAGTGTATTTGCAAGGTCCCCAGCTGTCACCCTACATCCCCAACCTTTCCACGGATACCGACAGGCACTCAGCGTACAGCGGCAAATCGTGTTTACTGCGCTGTACAGGACGGAGGATACATTTCACACTCTTTATGTCTTTTTCTTCTGTCATTCGTGATTTCGCTTGTGTCTTTTTTACAATCTCTTCTGTGTGATGTACCCTAAAACACAACATTTTAATCCAAGTGGATTATCTTTTATCACCTGTCATGCTGAGATTTAACCTCTCCAACTCTCTCTCATTTGTGAACCTTAATTTTAACATTTGAAAGTTTCTTTCCACATTTGCATAATTTGACCTATGTTGCCAAGTTATCCATTACCTTTGAGCATCTGTTCTTAAAACCTTTTCTATTCAAACTACACTTATCTATATCTCTATTATCACTTTTTATGGATACACAAATGTGCAATTCATGAATTTTTAATCTTTAATTGACTTTGCATTATGAATTTGAAAATGTCCCCTGTTCAACATGGAGTCCCCTCTTTGTGAGTGTGCAACGACACCAAAGTCTCCTGTTCTACTGGTTCACAAGTACACACACACACACACACACACAGCAATTAGTGATAGTGAATAGTGATAGTCTGCATTTACCATTTCCTTATTACACACCAGTAGTGAACACACACAGGCTGGAGGAGGAGCAGTGGGCAGGGATTGGGTGCCTTGCTCAGGGGCAACCAGGGGAACCAGCAACCTTCCGGTTACTAGTCCAATTCCTTTCCTCTTGGTCATGGGCTGTCAATATGTGCTAAAGCTTGTAAATTTGTATTTATGGAGCACTTTTCTCGTCTCTGACCATTCAAAGCTTTTATCCATTACACCCATTCACTCACTTTCATACGGCACATTATCGCATTTCCTATCACTCATCTTTCATACTATTCACATGCTGGTTAAGTGTTTTGCCCTAGGACACACTGACATGCAGAAAAAATTTAACCCATTACAGGCCCCCTCAAACATAAGTTGGTACATCTAAACGAGGTAATGCCTAATAAATAATAAATAATTACTTTCTTTGGTCAAACTGAAAAAAAATCCATATTTAATGTAATGATACAGTGTACACCAGGGGTCACCAACCTTTTTGAGACTGAGAGCTACCTGAAGGGTAGAGAATAATATGGAGGGCTACCATATTAACATTTTATACAATTTACCATTTAAATGATGAATATTATGCATTTAATTGCATACACATTAAATCCAGTGCTTACTCCTAATGATTATCACAGTTTTTATAAACAATATCAGGACATTTTACTCAGTGATCATTTGGATACATGCAAGTGAGGTGAAGTGAAATGAGCCCACGGGCACCTCGCTGGCTGCTCGCGGGCTACCAAGTGCCCGCGGGCACCACGTTGGTGACCACTGGTGTACACTATTATGTCATTATGCTCAGCTTGGTTTAGTTAGTTGGTTTAGGAAGCCCCTCTGACATAAGGAGCCCTGGACTTCAGCCCTTTGTTGTAAATATCAGTATAACACACTTTTTTGGATCGTATCCATTGTATCATTAAATGAATCGCAGTAAAAAAAAAAAAAAAAAAAAAAAAAAAAAAGATGAAGAGCATGTTCACTGTATGGCCCTGTCAGCTGAACACCTCTGCACCCAGAGGCTCTCGTGGCTACTCAGCAGCACCAGTGCAGCATTAATGAGCAGTGATAATGACTAAAGGCAGTTAGTTAGAGTTAAATGGAGCTTGAACGCTCGGCTGACAATGAGCCGTCTACCACAGAGCCTACTACCAAGAGCGCGGTCTTTACTATGGGAGTAAAGACCGCGCTCAGGAGTGTAACGTCAGACTTCACGTGTCTAATTCCACACAGCAGTGAAGCCAAAGTTAGGAGAATGTTGGGGATCTAGTGTTAAGTTTTAAGGATGGCATGATACCGTTTCTTTGTGTCCGATACAGATACTAGTCAGGAAACCAGTCAGGAAATCAACAGCCAAAACATAACTCAGCTGAAATGCTTTTGCTGATTTTTATTTACGTTTTTTTACAGTCTGTGCATAGTGCAGCATGCGACATATATAGGATTTTTAATGATCTAATGATTTTGACCGAATCCCCATCCCTAGTTTTCAATTATTGTTTGCTAATAACTCTGATATAAGCTTTTAAAGGACCAGTGTCTAAGATTTAGCTCCTTTTTTCTCCTTTCAGCAGACATGGAATATAAAATATTCAAAAATAATACTGTTTTTCGTTTTTGTTAAACAGCTTTTAACATACGTATGTAAATGAAACCCAGGGTTTATGATAAGGGGACTCTGCTAAAAGGCTTCATTATGAACCACACAGACCAATTAATATACTTCTCCAGATTTTGGTGGAAAATGTGCGCTGTATTCATTTGGTCACGGCAAAGTTTGAAACATAAACAAATCCATTAAATTGAATTGAATTCAATTTAATTTGGTGATTTTTCTGTAAAGCTAATAAATGAATAAAATAATGCTTAAATCTAAGCATGCAGAGTTGGAAGTATGTGTCTATTTCTAAATATGTATATATATATAAATCTATATATATATATATATAAAGAGAGAGAGAGAGAGAGAGAGAGAGAGAGAGATATTAAACCTACATTGCAAAACAGAGGAAAGAATAGATAAATCCTGCTTAGAGAGCAAACATTGTCTAACCAGTGTGTCACCCGCTGAGGTAATGCTTTGTCTCTGTTGCCTAACCTTGACAGATTATTGGCCGCACAGAAAAAATACCCAAACAGTTTTGTGGGTAGAAAATATTGGCAGGGAACGGCATCCTTGTGAGGGAAGAAGCTGAGCTGGCCATATTGTGTATCGATCCACCTTGTGCAGTGATGGCGACACTTAATTAGATTTATATTGTAAACAAAGGCTCACGGTATGAAATTTGAACTAGATTTCCGCAATTCCGTGCCGAAATTTCGAGTGTGCCTGCAGTTCTTGCGGCATGTGTCTTCGCGTGCAGGACTTGTGCTGGTAAAGGATTGAGTGGTATTTTGGTGGAATCACCCTTTGAAAGAGAATAACTCATAAACCCCTCCCACTCCCTGATGCCCCCTCCCCCTTCCGAACACCTGCGTTATAAAATCTAAAAATGTGGATTGAACCTTTAAAAGCATTTAGACAGAGTGGTATTTTGGTGGACTCACCCTTTAAAAACACCAAGTTTTAGAGGAGATAACAAGACGGATCAGAGAGGACTCAGACGCAGAGGCCTTTTAATTGTCTTTATTGGCACTCGTAAACAATTCTCAAGGCAGGTCCTCTTTACTGAGGAAAAACAAAAGCGTGGCTATGAAAACCTATAACAAATTGCGAGCGCAACGCTCTACAAGAGAAACGTTGTGGAACTATAAACGAGGAACAAAAAAATCACTCCGAAGAGGAAACATACTCGGACTAAGGTTATCATGTAAAACTTAAACAGAAAACTCTCCAAACGGAGGAAAACACGGCTCTAAACACTTCAAAACAAAAAGCTAACTCAAAAGCACAATCCTAATGATTGGCGATCCTTAACCAACTAAGAATGAGATAAAAAACAAAACGCAATCTAAATGATTGGATCTAACTAATAAAAGGTAAGTCACAAGCCTAGTGATTGGAGTTCCTAAAAGGCTGTGAAAATTAACAAACAAAAAATCTCTCCCAAGGAGGAAAACAAAAGCTATAAATCTTAACTAAGGTATCAGCTAACAGGCTATGATAAGAAAACTTACAAAATAAAGCATCGCTCACCAAGAGGATCAAAAACTTGAGGATTCTGTGGCTGTGACGAGGCGCTATGGTGATCAGGCATGGACGAAAACACACTGGCACTGGAACAGGGGAACAGGGAGTTTTTATAGTCCACATGGCTTAATTGTCAGCAGGTGTGTGTAATCAGGGCCGGCAGAGGAGGGGGCGGGGCAAACTGCTGGAGTGACAGGAGAGAGGGAGGGAGAGAGATTCACAATCCACTCTGTTTCCCATTCTCACAGAGAAAACAGCATGTTTTAAAGTTGTCATATCTCAAGAACGGTTGATGATAGAGATAAAATTTTTGGTTTGTGAGCGCCAGGAGGCTTTCAGCAGCTCCCATCTCAAAATTTGAGACAAACGGGCGTGAATTGACAGAGAAATCACAGTTTTAAAATCACCCTCATCTTGATTTTCCACAACTCCAAAGCAGACATTTTAACATGGGAGTGAATTGAGACTGTGACCAGAGTTCTCTGTGCTTTGAGGTGATTTTAAGAAAAACTACAAGTCATATGAACATGACAAACACACACAGGGTTAGACGACAACCATGGCAACATTTTGATGTAAAAATTGTCTCTGTAGGTTGGAAATTGTGGGCAGGAGAAGAGTTTGTTTAGAAGTTTTTCTGATTATTTTGCTGGATCTTGCTAGAGTGTGTCACTCTAGCTCACACCTAACGACCACACACACACCCATTATAAAATCAGAAAGCTTTGAAAAAAAGTACAAAACTTAAACTGCGATAGTTCAAAAACCGTAACATGTATCAAAATGTCGACTTAGGTCAGAAAAGTCCCAAGTCTTGTGACCCGTTTAAACTTCCAACCACGTTTCTACGTTAAAGTATGACGACACTGTGATGCTCCAAAGCGGGCTTGGTTTTTTTCGGTCTCCCATCCACTTCAATGTTAATTTTTGTTCAGTTTTTTGTAAATATTATCCCAATGGTTATATGAAAATCTTAGAAAAGTCATAGCACACCATTCCCGGTCAAGGCGCACATTTTGATATAACTTGTGTTGGGGGTTTCTCAAAGATGCAGGAGGAGTAGCGTGCCGAAATAACGGGAGGGCGCGAGAATAAAAAGCAGAACTAGATTTCCGCAATTCCGTGCCGAAATTTCGAGTGTGCCTGCAGTTCTTGCGGTATGTGTCTTCGCGTGCAGGACTTGTGCTGGTAAAGGATTGAGTGGTACACCCTTTGAAAGAGAATAACTCATAAACCCCTCCCACTCCCTGATGCCCCCTCCCCCTTCCGAACACCTGCGTTATAAAATCTAAAAATGTGGATTGAACCTTTAAAAGCATTTAGACAGAGTGGTATTTTGGTGGACTCACCCTTTAAAAACACCAAGTTTTAGAGGAGATAACAAGACGGATCAGAGAGGACTCAGACGCAGAGGCCTTTTAATTGTCTTTATTGGCACTCGTAAACAATTCTCAAGGCAGGTCCTCTTTACTGAGGAAAAACAAAAGCGTGGCTATGAAAACCTATAACAAATTGCGAGCGCAACGCTCTACAAGAGAAACGTTGTGGAACTATAAACGCGGAACAAAAAAATCACTCCGAAGAGGAAACATACTCGGACTAAGGTTATCATGTAAAACTTAAACAGAAAACTCTCCAAACGGAGGAAAACACGGCTCTAAACACTTCAAAACAAAAGCTAACTCAAAAGCACAATCCTAATGATTGGCGATCCTTATCCAACTAAGAATGAGTTAAAAAACAAAACGCAATCTAAATGATTGGATCTAACTAATAAAAGGTAAGTCACAAGCCTAGTGATTGGAGTTCCTAAAAGGCTGTGAAAATTAACAAACAAAAAATCTCTCCCAAGGAGGAAAACAAAAGCTATAAATCTTAACTAAGGTATCAGCTAACAGGCTATGATAAGAAAACTTACAAAATAAAGCATCGCTCACCAAGAGGATCAGAAACTTGAGGATTCTGGGGCTGTGACGAGGCGCTATGGTGATCAGGCATGGACGAAAACACACTGGCACTGAAACAGGGGAACAGGGAGTTTTTATAGTCCACATGGCTTAATTGTCAGCAGGTGTGTGTAATCAGGGCCGGCAGAGGAGGGGGCGGGGCAAACTGCTGGAGTGACAGGAGAGAGGGAGAGAGAGAGATTCACAATCCCCTCTGTTTCCCATTCTCACAGAGAAAACAGCATGTTTTAAAGTTGTCATATCTCAAGAACGGTTGATGATAGAGATACAATTTTTGGTTTGTGAGCGCCAGGAGGCTTTCAGCAGCTCCCATCTCAAAATTTGTGACAAACGGGCGTGAATTGACAGAGAAATCACAGTTTTAAAATCACCCTCATCTTGATTTTCCACAACTCCAAAGCAGACATTTTAACATGGGAGTGAATTGAGACTGTGACCAGAGTTCTCTGTGCTTTGAGGTGATTTTAAGAAAAACTACAAGTCATATGAACATGACAAACACACACAGGGTTAGACGACAACCATGGCAACATTTTGATGTAAAAATTGTCTCTGTAGGTTGGAAATTGTGGGCAGGAGAAGAGTTTGTTTAGAAGTTTTTCTGATTATTTTGCTGGATCTTGCTAGAGTGTGTCACTCTAGCTCACACCTAACGACCACACACACACCCATTATAAAATCAGAAAGCTTTGAAAAAAAGTACAAAACTTAAACTGCGATAGTTCAAAAACCGTAACATGTATCAAAATGTCGACTTAGGTCAGAAAAGTCCCAAGTCTTGTGACCCGTTTAAACTTCCAACCACGTTTCTACGTTAAAGTATGACGACACTGTGATGCTCCAAAGCGGGCTTGGTTTTTTTCGGTCTCCCATCCACTTCAATGTTAATTTTTGTTCAGTTTTTTGTAAATATTATCCCAATGGTTATATGAAAATCTTAGAAAAGTCATAGCACACCATTCCCGGTCAAGGCGCACATTTTGATATAACTTGTGTTGGGGGTTTCTCAAAGATGCAGGAGGAGTAGCGTGCCGAAATAACGGGAGGGCGCGAGAATAAAAAGCAGAATAAACGCGCACGATTACAAGAGATGCCTTGCAGCGCAAGGCATTCTAGTGAGAACCCTAGGGTTCTCACTAGAATGCCTTGCAGCTGCAGGCACTAATAAACGCGCACGATTACAAGAGATGCCTTGCAGCTGCAGGCACTAATTAGCAGGTAAGTGTTATCCATCACGGCAAATAATAATATTTTGTGCAGCGTGATGCAGTATTGGTATTTCAGAGATTTATCTGGGCTTGTAAATGGAGGGAGAATCTTTCACCTGCAGGACTTTATACTGCGGGGCTGTGAAGCGGCACACACACACACACACACACACACACACACACACACACACAGCCCGCGTCTCTGCTCTGTGACAGGAGTCGGTGACTGACGAGTAAACAGAAACACATAGAAATGCAAATACAGAGCGAGTGTGGGCGTGCTCCCGCATCTTTCCTTTGAAAAAGAAAAATGTAGAGGACGTGGAACTTTGATGCATGCCCACCTAAGGCACCGGCGTCTTCAACGGATGCCTTAATTGTGTTGTCGTACTCTGCGGGGTTCCCTTCTGATAGTACCTGCTTATGGTTGTTGCTCCAGGAAACCCCACATTGTCCTGTTCTAATCAAATTAAACCATGTTGAGGCATGACTCCAAACACTGTCAGAAAAAGAACCTTAAGGATAGGAAGCAGATTATTGGATTCGAGCTGCAATGATGTAATTATCTCCATCCCCTCTGCCTGACAATCAGCCTCTTTATGGAGTAGGAGATTGAAAAAAGGGAAAAAAAAAAAAAAGTCTTCTTTTAGAAACTCATTCTGAGCCCTAGATATTCCTCTGCACACAGACACAGGATGTGTCAGTGCTCAGAGTAAAAGTCAAGCTGGGGTGCAAACCAGGATTTAGTGAGAGAAGCAGAATCCGGGGTTTAGACTTTGGCTTCTCTGGGGATCAAATGACTTTGTGTTCTGCTTGAAGTCAGATGGGATTTAAGTGGATCTCTGCTCCTCATTCAGGAAGGTTCACACATATTCCCACAGGTGTAATGTCAAATAGAACAGATACTTGAAACAACACCTGCACACACCGAAAATTGCCTAAAGTCACTTTTTTAGTGTGCAGTGTATGCGTGCACCTTTGAAGAGCAACACAGAGCAAATTCAACATTAAAGCTGCAGTGATACTAATACTATCCAACTGATAGTATTCACTTCTTTAACATTTCATTTAAACCTGTTTGCAGCTGTCTCGCTTTACTAGCGCAATGTCAACAAATCGCTTTCTGTTTGCAGCACTGGAATAATGTCACCCGGTGACACGATCTAAACACAGCTACAGTGAGAAACAGAGAGTTGTGTGGAGCTTAATCAGCATCGCGTGAACTCACGTTGACAGTCGTTTGAATGTCACAAACCATGTTACAAAATAGCAAGCTAGCTTGCTAGCTAATGATTCGACGAATTGACCGCGAGGAAGGGAACTCCTCCCGCTCCCCCAATGTGCAGGGTCTTGTGGGAGTTGAAGTCTTTGGGAGCCAGCGCCAGCAAGTGGGGCAAACCTGACATTACTAGAATAGGGGTAGTATTTTTGAAACATTGTGCTTCCCAACCTCAGTTTTACCCTGAATTGAGAAATATCTTCATTCTTTTCTTTGTTACGTGCCCACCAGTGACACTTGGTCCTGTTAGCAAAGATGGCGGACACTGTTTACATTCTGGAAATGAGGTCCCGTCCCCCTATGAGTGGGTCTGAAAAAGTACGGAATTAGCATTGCAGTTTCAAGCCTCGGACCAAGTGTCACTGGTGGGAACGTAACAAAAGAATGAAGATATTTCTCAACACAGAGTAAAACTGAGGTTGTGAAGCACAATTTTTTAAAAATACTGCCTTATTCTAGTAATACAAAGCTAAAAGAAAATCGGTGAAGTATTCCTTTAAATGTTAGGCACTATAGTTTTAAATCATAAAATATTACATATTTATATATTATAAAATATATAGGAAACAGGCTACTCCACCCTCATAAGCAAACATTGCATTTTCTAAGCTTTTTCAAAAAGAAATAAAAAATTACAGAATTTGTGTTAAAACATGACTGTGAATCCCCCCCAACATTCTTTGGAAAATTAATAACCACTTTGTTTCACACACCTCTGACCCATATGTCCATTAATAATGCGCTATACTGTATTGTATATTGTCGGCGTTTTAAACAAAAACAAAGCCATAATGAGTCCCAGTCAGCGGCAGAATACAGTAATTATGACTTCAAGTGTCATCCACTGAAGTCAACTCAAATGAAATTGGGAAACCACATGACAGCGTTCATCATTGCATAAAGGAGTCCCGTGATATGCATAATTGCATGCGTATATGGATTAATGCTCCCAGACATTTTCTTTCACATTATGGTATTTCATGGAAACTCATCTCAACCCTGTCACAGACGTTATGGGTTCATTGTTTCAGCCCTGATTGCTTGACTTGCTAGTATTTATACGGCGTATTAAATATCTGTTATGACTTTGTCTCGTTTTGAATAGCTTCTCCTATGGTTTTTCCAATTTTTCCTCTGTGCGGGGAATGTTTTCAGATGGTTAAGTCGCTGCTGATTCACAAATGCAAAGCACATAAATACAGTTTATCGAACAATGCACTTCATTAGACTTACCTTGCGTGCTATGTTCTCTTATCCTCTTGCAAAGGCGTTGTCTGACATGTTTTTCTGAAACATTTTTTCCCCGATTAAAGATTCAGCGTTATCTTTAGTAGGATGTTGCCATGACAACAAGGCAAACACTTAAACTCGACAAGAGCATCAGAATACTGATATCTTAGGCAACTCCCCACCAAAAGAAAATTGGAATTAGTGTTATACCCATTTTTGATGGCAGATGTAAGGTGATTATGTTTTTCATGTATTTTATTTTCAGATGGTTTACAGAATTATGTAAACAAAACAAACAAACAAAAAAGCATGGCTAGCACCTTACATTACATATAGGGTGGCAATATGGTAATAGTTGGGTCACAATTTTGTAATAGAGAAGTCATGTTATGATAATACAATCTTATTTTTATAGTAATAACTTATAAAAGCCTGGTAATAAAGAAGAAAAATGTGTGTGGGGCATAATGGAGGATGAATTTCAAATTAATAATATGGGAAATATCAAGTCACATAGTCGCAATAGTAATGCTCATTACCTGGTTATTATTTAGGAAATAACATATTAACAATAATATATTAATAATATCACGTATTATTGTGATATTATCACATTTTCCACACTAATATCATCCCCAAGCTGGAAATTGCATTCAAAATAAGATGGTATTATCATGATATTACCTCAATATTACAACATTATACACAGTATTACCATATTGTTACTGCATTGTAATGCAAAGTGTTAAAAAAAGTTACAATAATTTTATAAAAACATGCTTCACCACTTGGTTGAGATGTCGATTGATAGAATGATCATTTTGTTAATTGGTTGAAGCATTCAATATTACTTACGTGTAATCATAATTTACATGACGTGACATTGTGACGCTTGTTCCAAATATCACATCAAAATAGTTGAATCATAGGTTGTCAGTGAGTGTTTGAGGAAATAAATTCATAGATTCTAAAACGTTTTTCACTGTCTCCTGATGTGTGTGTGTGTTTTTTTTTAACGCAGATATCGCAGAAAATAAATAAATGAAAAATGAAAAAAAAGCTTTGTCAAAGAGCCAAGAAGTACGACTGCCGCAGACGACGAGGCTCAAAGAAGACAAGTCCAACAAGTACTAACTGTCAGAGAAAGTGATTTTGACAGCTTGCGAAAGCCTGATGGGAGCGAGTGTAGTCTGAGACTGACAGATAAGATACACAAATGTGGGTTTTATATATATAACTGTATTTTATGTTCCACTTTTACAAGAGAGAGACGAGTTCAGTGTGTGTGTGTGTGTGTGTGTGGGGGGGGGGGGTCTTCTCCTCCTCATGTTAAAATGATGTCATGGGAGAAAAGAACAGTGTTTGGGGGAAAAAAAAAAACGTGAATCGCGTTATAATCAGGGTCGTCCTACATTCAGACGCACTATATCAGTTCAAGATTTCCAAAAAATCTTTTCATGTGAGACGTGCTGATACTGCAATACTGATTCAAAAGGCAAGAATAAGCACGAGCGCCGGTTCAACTTCAGTTCAAATGTGTTTGAACACAAGTCATCAATGCTTTGTAGAATATATCACATACGTAACTAAAAGGTGCATTTTTTTGATTTCCTTAGAGTCAGACATCTCAACCATTTGGTACATGTTCTTATATACAAAAAAAAAAAAGGGATCAGTAAATCAGTCCATTTTTGTTGAAGATGCCAAAAAGATTTTGATATGTAACGTTGTTTTTTGCTAGTAAGCTCCTTCTTTAAAGGTCCCGTGTGTAAGAATTGGTGAGACTCTTATCACCCATCCCTTTATCAAGTGCGTCTCAGAGCTTCACAAACAAGCAACTCAAAATTCTGCTTATAAACCCTCCTAATGCTGTGTTCACACGCGACACTCCTCGCCAATCACTTCTACCGCGTCCACCGGATCATTTTTGTATATTTTGTGACGCGATGGGAGCTCTGGCCGCAAGTCGCCGTATTATTTTGGGTTCAACCAAAGCATCGCTTTGTATGTAAAGTTGTGTCCATATAGTCCTGGGTCGCGCAATAAATTTGCTCCGCGTCCGGAGTGAACACAGCGTCGATGTTACACACGGGGACCTTTAACGTTATGCACTTAACTGAAACCCGGCTTTGTCAAAGACAACCATGTTGTATTAAACGCTGCAACAGATACAGAATAATCTGGATTACGTGGAGCTCAGGAATGACTGCGAGGGTCACTTTAAATTCCTCCATATACATATATGTATATATGTATATATATATATATATATATACATACATATACACATATACATATATATATATATATATATATATATATATATATATATATATATATATATATATATATGCATTTTCCCATCCATTGTCAAGTGAGTTCCTCACCTAGAAAATAAAAGGAAACTTCCATTTATAGTCGTGTTCTTTGTGACGGAACACAAACATTACATTCATAAAAAGTGAGACTTAAGTGGAATTTCTGTCGATGACCTTGAACGCCAAGGCCATCTAAATTTGCAGGGGACATTGCTTTTTCATTGTATTTATATTTATTATTAAATCTTTCATGATAAAAATGTATGCTCTGACACTTCTGCAGCGCTTGCTTCGCTCTCTTTTCTCTGTCGCTCTCTTTACTCTCCCCCCGCCCGCCTCGCCACAGGAGAGAGGCCGGATTTGTGCGAAACAAACACAAGCACAAAAATAAATTAAGAGATCAAAACCCATAGAGAGGAAATGAGTCAGTATTCCACACCATGTACAATACAGTATCATAGCAAATTAGCAAATTTCAATGGCTTTCACTGACTACCATAGATTTACAACGTTCAGTTGGCTGCAGATCAGTCCTCAATAAATTGTGTCGCATTCCCCTTTTTTTTTCTTCTCTCTCGTCCATGAGTGGTTCTGATAGACAGTGACTTGTTGACGACCATGAAAAGAAAGCGGCTACTGAGGTGTGAACAGAAAACCTGGGACTACGAGCCAGCAGTCATGAGAACAACAGCATTTTGTTCACATCCTACTAAACTGCCATTGTGACCACAAGTCCAATAAGCGTCTCTACAAAGGTACAACATATAAAACTGTTAAATATATAACTTTTTAGGGCCTTTCAAAATACATTTAATGACATTTCTTCGCTCCTTTCCAGACCCTACAGCATTTATACTCTCTGTATATGTTCAGCGTATCTTTGATAAGAGGTGCGATCCTTCACCGCGACCTGGCCTGACCGTTCTTCCTGTAAGCTGTCCCCAACCATAGCTACTGAAAAATGCAAATCAGATAATTTTTTTTTTTTTTTTTTTTTTGGATACACAGTTATACATATGTAGTACCTATATCTCCAGTTTCAAAATACAGTGGTGGGCTTAGTCTGAGAAAAAACAATGTCTAGAAGGTTTTAAAAGCACTCCTTTTTGATTTTTGCACGGTACTTGTGCCACGGGACGCGGGGGGGCTTGTCCTCCTGTGCACCGTGTCTCTGTGGGAGCAGTCACTGGTCGGCACAGAGTCTCCGTGTGTGTCTTTGCCAGATGGTGCACTCTGTCAAAATGATCGTATTTATTGTTTTTGCTCTTTGGTCTATAAAAATATGAGAGGTTTACTCCAGCAGAAGGCCTATTCACAGCAGAGAGAGAGCTCAGTTCGGTAATTTACGGCCCCTGCGAGTTGGCGTGAGAAGCAACAGGGTCCGGTCTGTGATGATCCCCCTCGGCGCGTTTGGAACTCCTGCATTAAAGTGCTTGAAAAGAGTTAGAAGCTCCAAACGCAAGGAATTCCAGTGAGGCAAAAAAACATGTTACGGCGTCCAGTCCTCCGTGGCACGAGCAGGTGCTGCTAATTTCACAGAGCAGGCAGATAGAGTGGAGAGGAGGTGGATGCGACATGTTGACCCAACGACAGATAGCAGGAGGGAGCAGTCACAAACCCGGAGGAGCCGGTCACAGGAAATAGGAACTGCTTTACAGTGAGTAGTTTGCCCAGTGTCCAGGGGGAGAGCTGGCTCCCTCAAACAGTCACTTGCTGGTTTTTACTGCCTCGGGTTGTGTTATGAGACCTGCGGATCAACAAGAACAGAGCAAACAGAACAAAAATGACTGTTTTAGCAACGTTAAAGCAACACTATGCGAGCTTAGCGTGCCGTCGCTGTAGGAAGTAGAGCTGCAACTAACGATTATTTTCATTATCGATTAATCCATCGATTATTTTCTCAATTAATCGATGTATCGTTTGGTCCATAAAATACCAGAAAACCATCAAAAATGTTGATTGGTGTTCGTCAAACCTGGAAATGATGATGTTCTCAAATGTCTTGTTTGGTCCACAAACCAAAAGGATTGACTTTTAATGATTCATTTGTTATCCAGATCAAAGAAATTAAGAAAATATTCATATTTAAGAAGCTTAAACAATCAGAAATCTTGTTTTAATCATGAAAAAAGCTTCAAACTGATTAATCTATTACTAATCGATTAATCGATTCAGCTCTAGTAGGAAGCACATTCTTGACGACTTCTGAGACTTTCAGTTCAGCATTACTGTTGAAGGATGTGCTTCACCGAGTGTCGCCGCCCACTATTCAAACAACGATGAAGGACAAGGGTTCAGGTAAGAGCGGGAATGAAAAGAGGCCACACTTATTCATGGGTTATTGCACATAAATGCTAACCGCCTCTAATAATAGATTCAAATGAATGGTTATATTTGTGAATTTACGTATGTCTTGAGCGTTGTGATTACCCAGGGGCAGAGTCTCTACGTGCAGGTTCTGATGCTTCAGCACCGCTTTCCTGAGGACAGCGGCATAAAGCAGAGACGACGATGACCGTGATGGAATTATTGTCATGACCTTGACCTCTACTCTCAAAGTACCATGAAAAGTTCCCAGATTCAGCCGTTAAAAATTGTGATGTAACAAAAATACAATGAATAAAATGCATTTTTATGATGGCACTGTAATTATATGTATATAATATTTTGCGAGTCAAATATTGGGAATTTGTCAGCGGGGCCAAAACGCAGTAATAAAGTAAGTCTCACAGCACAGAGACTGAGAAACAATTAATCTACCCCTGAAAGATGTATCTGGAAGCCTCTTCACCATCTGGCCGTCGCCAGTCTCACAGCCAACTTTGACAGAGGCGCTGAGGCCTTCCAAGTCGACCGCATTAATTCGTAATAACCAACTCTTGATGATTTCGCAGGGTGCAAATTGCCATGAAGGGGGCCCCGCGTTGGATGTGTGGTAGCGTGTTTCACACCACGACAGTGTCGGATACATTAGGAATAATAAATGTCAGGGATTTGTTTGGACTGGGCATCAAATAGTCCAAAGATATAACAGCTTAAAGTGGGGGCATGACTGTGCTAACTGTCTGACTGTGACAGGTGTTTAATCCTGCTTCCCTACGGCCAGTGGCTCACAATACAGATGTTTTTAAGGCCAATTAATTGGCCAATAGCCTCCTAAAAAACATCAGTCAATGTCAGTGATTGCACTGATTAAAAAAAAGGTGAATTTGGTGCGTGAACTGCATGTGTTCGGGAAATTATTAAGATTTTCAAGGGTCATTGAATGCACCTCAAACACCTCTTAACTCACATTAACTTATTGACATTAGCTCTCATGCACTATGAGTTTGTTTTTGTTTGTTTTTTTAAGGGATCGGTGGTTTTTACTCATCAGGAGAAATCATGTCAGCAAAAGTGGCCTTTAAATGAGTAAATATAACCTCTGAACCGTAATTTCATGTCTGTGGAGCGTGGAAAAACAGCGCACTCATCGAGCGCGAGCGGAGGCAGACGCTGCCAATAACGATAGGTTGTAAAATGTCGTATTGGAGCCGATTAATCACCCAAAAATGATCCGTCGACCTCTACAATACAGACGCGGCTGAAATGGAGGGAGGACTGCGTAGAATCCCCGTGGTTAAGCTCTAAAAAAAGGGAATTGATTACATAATGGCTTTAAACAGATGAAAGACATCCTGTAGGTAGTCTCGTTTTATGTGAGCTACCACATAGTCAGGGTCTGACATGGCAATTCTCACATCCCCACTCTATATTCCTCTATCTTCTTCTAACACCCACACTGTGGCAAATGGTCCCCCATAAATCTCACACACAAATCTAATCTCGCGGAAATGCAAGCCTTCTATTAAAAAGGGGGAACGAATGTTGGATGAATATTAGTTGAATTTACCCTATGAATAAAATTCACAGGCCCTGGGTGATTATTACCTTGGGTTTATCAGAAAACGACCACATTACTCTATTTCATATCCTATAATATTGAGGGAATATTTTTACATTCTGGTGCTGGGGGAATGCAGCGCTGAAAGGAAAATGTGATGCATTGGCGCTTCGGCTACTGAACATGCGGACAAACTGTGATTTCTGTTGTCCGGGACGAGAACGAGACGTTGAAGTGAGAGCAATACCTGCTGGAGGTGTTACAGTAAGTCGGCAAGCATTCTAATTTGTGCCGTCTTCCATGTGATCCGCTCAGTGAATATCAATACGTGCACTTCAGGACAGGAAGGACCTAAAGCCTCCTGTCTCTGGGCAAAGCTGTAAAACGTCCATGTGAGGGAAGAAAAAAAAGGAAAGAAACAACAATATTCGTGCTTGCTTTCATATGCATTTTGCGTGTGCATTCAAGTGAAGGTGCATGCAGCCACATCTGCTGGAGCTGAAGAAAAACTATAATCACAATACATATGCAGTCGCTCGCCAGCTGGGATTTAAGGGATTTTGAAAGCAAATCACCCAAACCATATGGCCCCGGCTTGACATTTCCTCTGTGTGAACTCTTGCTCACTCCCATCAAAATGTCAGAGTGCGGACACGGTGCATGGTGAACGTGTGAATGGGCAGGCGCGGGGGGGATGAAAAAAAGAAAAAAAAAGAAAAAGAGAAGGAATATTGATGTTCTCCAAACTCTTTATCCGGTTACATAGATCAAATGCTAAATTCTCAGGTGTATGCAGTTAATTAAAGAGGCGACAGACAACTTTTGTGTCCCCAGTGGCTCCAGGTGTTGTTGTATTTGGTTACTGTTGTAAAGATGCAGCAGCACACGCACGTAAATATGCAGGTCCACAGGGGAGGGGGTGTTTTTTTTTTTTGTTTTTTTTTTTACACAGAGAGGCCGATTATGGCACAACACCAGCTCCTGAGAAAGCAAGCGACTATTTTGGAGATAACGGAGGAAACTACAAAGGTACTGTTTTTACAGTAGAGGTAAGTTTTTACAATGTTATACTAAAAAGCTATTGGCATCAGTGTGGAGGGGAAACGTTAACAGACGTGCCAAACTGGCGGCCCACCACCAATATCATGTTATAATTGATACACCTCTTTCTTTAACACAACATGACTATAGACAGAATATAATACTAAATACTTTATATTTGCTAACAGCATTTTTTATTATTATAAGAATAATAATAAGACACTCAATTTTAATTATCACATTATTAGTATTAGTATTACATTCAACATTAAAGTACATATATGTACTGTATACATAAGCTTGTTTGGGGTTTTAATTAAAGTAATAATGTTATTATTCACTTCATTTATGTCTTGACATTAAAATATTTATTTCGCCTCATATATATGTTATTTTTGTGACGTATACGTCCTTCCATATCAAAACAATTTACTTTAAAATTCTGTCAAATATCCTCATGAATATCTTTATTGTGATATCGTGATGGAATATTGTGCTATAATTTTAAGCTCATATTGCCCACCCACAACTTTCCCCCTCTAGTCTGACCCCCATTGACCACACTAGATGCTCATTGGCCCATTTGAGTTCGACACCCCTGTGTTAGAATAAAGGAGCAGAAATGACAACTCTGTAAATCAAAAAAAAAAACCTCCCATATTCAACATCGTATTCTATGTATGAAACTGTGTTTGACAGAGTTGGGCAATGTGTCACACCTGGACAAAATTAGATCAAAGTGACAAATCAGGAGGGACGCTTCTAGGTAAATTGGCATCCCGTCTTGAGCTTGATTCAAAATTGTATTCAAACACTGGCTTTTATTGATCAGCGTACATTTCTTTTTCTGTCTGTGCTCATGCCAACAGATTTCTCCTTTTCCTCCCCCCCTATGTGCACAAATGTTTGCTGGTGTGTTTATTGAAAATCAACAAACACATGTTCATAATAATAATAATAAAAATAATATTAATTATGATAAAAATAAAAGAATAATAAAGCAGCACCATCTTTCCACAAAAAAACACATCCTGGTGTCCAAGAACGTGGACACAGGGCTTTTAGAGGACAAATGTGGACGTTGCAATTTTGTAATCAGTTTTAACATCAGCGGCAATTTGCTGACAAGTTAAAGCCAAAAAAAAAAATCAGCTTTATTCAATGTGTAATTGGATGATTTCTTACATCAAACTGGACTGGAAGCTTAAAGCAAAGTGCTGCCAAAATACCAGCTCTTGGACTATATACAGCCTTTCTTGGTAAGCCGTCACTCTAATAATTAAATCACCTATTTTGTTTTTTTTTGCTTTGCTGTTGAGCGCTCGTCCCCTTTTTGGGCCCGTCACACGAATGGCAGCTCGGTGCATATTCATGACGAACTCGCGGCTTCCAAACGATCCACAGGTTAATGAGGGAAAGGGAAATCGCTCATTACATGCTGTGAAGTTGGATAATGCCTGAAGCAGACACTGAGATCAAAAATACAGGAACATGTATGCACACGGATCCCCACACGCTACGCCCCATTCCACATTAGGGAAGAAGTTCAAAGGCATCCAGAGTGTCGCGTCATTATCAGTCCATTTGTAGCCCAGTACGTTTCTTCAGAACATCAAAGCAAACACGCTTCACTATCTGCATTCTGAAATATGATTAGAAATTCAATGCTCGAGAGGGAACATTAGAACATATTTAACCACAGCGGGATCATACAATGTCATTTATTTGTATTAAACATGAAGATGCTGCCCTTGATAAACTGGAATGCATAGATTATATCCATTTATATAACATTTGAGATCAGACAAACGCTATACTGCATATAATGTGATCAAATGTTGATCCTCTGTGAGCAAAACGGTCAATAACCCTCTATATCAGGGGTGTCAAACAAATTTTTGTTCAGGGGCCACATACAGCACAATTTGATCTCAAGTGGGCCGGACCAGTAAAAATAGTAAAATAATAGCATTATAACCTATGAACAACAAGAACTCCTTGCTTTTTTCTCCTTTGTTTTTACATTTAATGAAGATATTTTTACAAAACATGAAATTTCTTGAGAAATATAAGTGCAATTTCAACAATATCGTGCCTAAATGTACTATTTACACATCACACTGGATCTAAAAAGGCACAAACATTTAGTCACAGGTATCTGGAAGAGAAAAATATTGTATTTGACATTACGTTTAGACCCTCTGGCGGGCCGGTTCTGGCCCCCGGGCCGTATGTTTGACACCCCTGCTCTATATGATGCACAGTGACAGGATGTGAGTCCACTGTGTGCATTTCACCCCGTGCTATCGTGTTCATGTCTTCTGAAGACACGCTGTCTGGTCTGTAAAGCAGCAGGATCAGATCTCTTCCTCAAAAGTGAATCATAGCAGGAGCCATGGATGCTAACAACATTGAGCGGCAGAAGAGCCTGGTTTTCAGAGACTCTGCGGGCCAACGAGACCGGGCGTTTTTACGACTCTGGCCTCATCACTTTTATTGCGCTGTGCGCTAAATTTACTACGCGGCCACTCTCTATTTCCCAGTCACATGCATTAATATCAGGCTCTGACTGGCGCCTGTTTTTATTAGAGTGAACAGACTCCAGTCTGACATACAATACTTTAAAGACAATATTAAGGCATGCCAGTACAACAGAGCTGTGGGTTTTACTGGTATTACTGCACACATGGATTTTTTCTGGGGTTGAACATTCGCGAGGGAATTTGTGAGCTCATGGAGAAACGAGTAAGGCAAATAAAGATATCAAACAAACAGGCGGATTATTTATGAGCATATGCTCGCGTTTGTATCCATGCTTAGTGTTGATTGAATGCTGCAAATGAAACGTTTGTGTCCTGTAATAGAACATACGCGGTTGCTCGTAATAAATTGAATTAAAAGTCGCGATAATTATGATAAGAAGCGCATCTAATCTGAGTGATATAATCTGGGCAAACTGAATGTGTACTGTATAATACCTACAGACATGGCCAATTTTGCTTAAAGGTACAGTGTGTAAGATTTTGCAGCACGTTGCTCTCCCCCAAGAGGCTTCTTCACTTCTGACTAACTAGTAGGAAGAACCAGTTATTTAACCCATGAGGCTGATACCGGTCCAGAGAGCCGTTGAGGTTGAACAAAGCAAGATCGTTCACCCCTCAGAACATATCGGCAGAGAAAAAAAACACACAAAAACCTGAATATAAATATCTTTTTGTGTCGCTGAACGCAGTTTTAAGATAATTTGAGGCGAGAAATTAGTCATTTAGAAATAAAAAAACGCTTCTATCGATCGATCGATCTGACATATTAAAATAATTTCATTTTACACACTGGACCTTTGAACACTGAACAGGCACAATTTTAAATTGTCCTAAGCAAAACAAACAAACAAACAAACACACAAACAGACAAACAAACAAACAGACAAAACTGCAAGAATAAATCACAATTTAGATTTAACTGAGGTTAGATGATCCATACTCAAAGGTTTCTGGTGTACCTTGCTGCCTCCATGAGGCTGCTGGTGCTCTTATGTTGCTTCCTGCCTTTACTGGACCAGGGTTTGGGTGGAGTTGTAGTGAGGGTGGTGGTGTTGGTGTTGGTGGTAGATGGTGTTTGGCTGTCTGTCAAAGGGTCATCAATGCTCTCCATAGTGCAAGAGTGTCGAGGGGGACTCTTGTCACGTCATAGTGCCTGAGGGAAGAGATGCAGTGGAACACGGGGAGAAGAGGGAGAGGAAGAGGAGGCGGGGCATGGTTATTTATCTCAAACATCATGATGCAGACTTTCTTTTTAAATGTTTGTTTCCCCTGATTTGGACACAGTCACTCCTCCAGCATCATCACCGCCACTGTTATTGATTTGTCTGCACGAGGTGTCTTGAAAACACGCCTGCTTTGTTTCGTGTGTTAAAATATAGAAATGCAAAGAAATTCATCCACAATCCATTATTTTAAAGTCCCTTATTGTTATATAGGCTCCATATCTGAAGGTATACTATTGGATGCACTGACAACATTCATTATCCACAGAAGGTGACCCTTCAATTTATTTTGTCCAGTGATATCGCAAGGTCAGAAAATCTATTTGTCTGCATTGCTGGGCTTCATTTTAGCATATATGATTCATCTCTAAATTTGGGTGTTTGAAGGCTCAAGTGATTTATGTGTCAGTATTTTACCCTATGAACCATTAAAACCCTTTGGATTGCATGACAATGACAACGACAACGACAACAACAACAACAACAACAACAACAACAACAACAACAACAACAACAACAACAACAACAGCACAAACAAGTTCTTCCTTGAACACAGAATGTCTTGGTACAATTTATTTTGTGTTGTCCATTTGTTGTCTGCTTGTAGGAATAAACAAACACAAATGGTGTGCTGGCCTCCCAGCAATCAGTCTCTGCTTTATGAAATCAATTACCTTGTTTGGTCACATGAAAATGGCTGAAATTCAGCAACAAGGCAGTGTTGATACGCTGGAAACAAGGATGCCTTCATCAGCCAGCAGAGAATTTGGGTTTTTAACAACGAATCCCACAAGCTCCTAGGCTTTTGATGGACTCGAAAAGAACTGGCCTTCTTATTCTTGTCCTTGCCCTTGTATCTTTCCCAGGTTCCAAATATGTAAAACCTGGTATCTCCCAAGCCGAAACAATGTGCTGACTTGGCTTTCACTGGAAGAAAGCTGGCAGACGGAGCTAATGGTTAGCAGCAACAGGGTCTCCTCCGCTTTCTCCCTTTCTTTTGGCCTGTCTAGGGTGGCCAAGCAGCTGTCTCTTTAGTGGTGATTCTGTTCAACCTACTGTTGGATGTGCCTAGAGGGCCCAAAGGGATCAATTACCAGGGCCGGTACCAACCCAGAACCTTTGGGGGGAGGTGGGAGGAAGTGCTCTGTGATGGTGGTGTTGGGGGACCCATCAGGCCCTAGGCTGAGCCGGCTCCACGGAGGGACAGAGAGAATGTGAAAATAGAGGGAAGGATGGTGGTGGTGGTGAGCTCTTGCTTACAAACCCTAGTCAAAGGAGATTTTTCATACTCAGACGAACACATGCTGTCACTGGCAGAAGTCTAAACACGTAAATACTCCTGGAGCTTACAGGAGGACACTGACTGGCCTGGGGATTGTCTCGTGTAAACTGCAGGAAAAAAAAAAGGCTTTTTGTGCGTGTGAATGAAACCAGCCTTCAGCTCCATACATACATGTGACCACATGCAGTCTATGGGGACATTTACATGAAGATCAAGCACTGACATAACGTGTGATTAGGTTAACCCTTCTGTGCTGACAGGATTTGGCATCTGTACTTCTCATTACCGTATTATAAAATTCAAAAACTATCTATGATATGTCCAGGGTGTGACCCCGCCTTTCGCCCTATGTCAGCTAAGATTGGCATAGCACCGCCCCCCCCACGACCCTCATGTGGAGGATAAAGCAGTAGAAGACGGGTAGATGGATACCAGAAAACAGAGAAATAGAGCTTTGCACCCATATACATAGGAGCACTCACTCATTTTTTGACAATTCTAAATTCTAAATAAATCCAGGTGGCCTGAATATCATGATGGTCATAAGATAGTTAAAAAAGATCCAAAACTTGATGTTGTTTCATTACTGATTGCATGCAAGAAAAAAAGTCTCCTAAATTGTGGTGTATATATTCCTACAAAGTGGCAGCAGCAGCAAACGTTGGGTTAGTGGACTGCAAGTGTGTTTGCAGAAGTGATAAACTTGTAAGGTTTCTTGAATGCATTTTGAACTCACCACTCACTCCCTTATCTTTTAACCTTATCATTATTGTGATAAATGTCAGGTAATTAAAGATTAACTTTTGCCCGTGAGTGATAATTGAGGTCTTACACTTCTTTATGGACAGAACAAAAAAAAAACACTTACACATCATAAGAACTTTTTGGAGTCTTTGTTATGTTGCTATTAAAGAAAATAGGATTACGAAATGCATTGCTATTTAATTATTGCCCAGCCAAATAAATCACTTACGCATGACTTGCAAATTATTGGACCATTATATGAGGACTATACTCGTCCTTTTTCTCTGTCTTCCTAACCATCGACTCATCTAATCTCCTCTCTTCAGTGAAAAAGTCTTGATTACAGTAATCACAGTCCCTCGCTCAGTAGGCGCCTCTTCTGCTCATAGCACACTATTCACAGAGTAAATAGACCAATTGGGACCGACCTGCTGGAGCGCGTGATTACGTTTTTTTTTTGAGAATTTCACTTTCACGATTGTACTCGCCAGTGTTTCCTGCAATGTCTGATAATGATGGCGTATTCTCGCATATGAAAAGTCGACAACTAGAAGCATTCGGTTGGATATCCGGATGAATGATTCTCATTTATAGTGACTCGCAGAGCTCTAATCACTTGGCAAATGGCAAAGGTATGTGTTTCCTTTAGGGTCCTATAAACAGCATGACAGCTGTCAAAAAAAAAGGCAAAAACAGGGACTGAAAGACTTGACAAGGAGCTACTGCCTAATGGGCACCAAACTGAAAATGACTTAATATTTTACAAAGCAATGTGTGTGTGTGTGTGTGTGTGACTGGCTTGAATCTTTTCTTCTGTCTTTCCCCTCACATTGCTCTTTTCTTCCCTCACGCTGCTTCTCTGTCTCTGTATTTGAATTGTTCGTCTTATCGGGCTGTCACAAAAGCCGCGAGATAACCCGAGGTGATTTCGCTTCCCTCCTCTAATGGCGCACTCGCTCTGCTCTTTTCCCGCCGAGCTCCCCGCGTCGGCACATGCAGAGAGAAATAGCTCCTTGTGCCGTTTCATCTGCCAGTCTAAAATGGTGGAGGGCAGAACGTGGAGCATCCTCCTCTCTGGAGAGAGACAGCAGCAAGCCGTTTGAGCGAGAGGAGGAGGTATTGGAGATGACTGCTGAGGCTACATATCGCTTTACCAAAAGAGAGCATTTAGGAAGAACGGCAACGGCAGCACCTGACAATAGCAACTGTGTGATGAAATGCATATTCATATCTTTTAGCATCGCACAGAGAGGGTAGTATTCAGGGAGAGGGAAATGAACTTTGTTGATGCAGAACGGGGTTTCTATTTTCAGTGTTTTTATTTTAATTGACTGTCTTTTGTATATAATATGGCTATCGAATCTAAGCCTTTCTCATTAATTTTGTGGGCTGATGACTCTCTTGCCAGTGGATGATTTTTTTTTGATATATAAGATGTAGCTCACCAGCAAAAACCCAGGAGGTTATTTAAAACCATTGACATGTTTTTAAAATGACAACCTAAAAATCTCCTTAGATATTCATCTACGATACTAGAATGATACAGTACCATGCTAAAAGACGACAGCTACACTACAATATCCAGCAGTGCAGTATTCCGTTCAAAGGACACTGCAATTATGTGTTATTTCTACAGTGCAGCAGGAATTCAAGGGCCCACAAATCTTGCTCTTCGGGTGAGAAAATGACGTCTTGTTTGTTGACAGATCTTTAGGATTTTGATCTTTTTTCCTTTTTGAACATTTAACATGCAGAAATAAGTCATTCCAATTGGTCAGAATAATTACAGTATGAGAGCAAGGTTTAGTATCATTTTCACACAAGCAACACAGCTGTAAGATTTGTTATTTTCACTCGTCCACTGGAAATGGACTTGGCTAATGATGAAATAATTGCAGAGCAGTGATGTGATGAACCTCACTGTAAGACAACTCAACTGCACAAATTTAATTAAAAGCAATGTTTTGGTACAGGGAAGCCATGTTGAATTACAGTGTAGGCGGAAACAACATCTTAGCAGTAGATTGCCTTTATGATCCCATGACTACAGTGAGAGCAAACCCATGACATCCTGGTATTGTAGTAGCTTTGTGTGTGCGGTCCATGTACAAGTGTAAATGTCAGCAGTTCGGTAGCTTGTGAGTGCGCGGGTAAGAGGATAGTACAGGTCAGGAGGCTTCTGTATGGCCTGCCAGATGGTGGGAGTGTGAGAAGTCTGTGGCTGGGGGTCAGAGAGCATCTGCCTTCGCCTTCCTCCTGCAGCGCTGGCTATAGAGATCCAGGAAGGCTGGCAGTTCAGGGGCCTTAAAGGAATACTCCACCGATTTGCATTTAGCTATGTATTACTAGAATAGGGCTCGTATTTTCGAAAAATTGTGCTTCCCAACTTCAGTTTCCCCTGAGTCGAGAAATATCTTCATCCTTTTTGTTGTTACGTGCCCACCAGTGACACTTGGTCCGAGTCTTGAAACTGCAACGCTAATTCCGCACTTTTTAGACCCACTCGTAAGGGGGCGGGACCTCATTCCCAAAATGTAAACAGTGTCCGCCATCTTTGCTAACAGTTATGCTAACAGGACCAAGCTAATTCCGCACTTTTTAGACCCACTCGTAGGGGGCGGGACCTCATTCCCAAAATGTAAACAGTGTCCGCCATCTTTGCTAACAGTTACGCTAACAGGACCAAGTGTCACTCCTGGGCACGTAAGAAAGAAAAGAATGAAGATATTTCTCAACTCAGGGGAAACTGAGGTTAGGAACTATATTTCAAAAATACTACTACGATTCAAGTAATACAAAGCTAAATGCAAATCGGTGAAGTGTAAGTATCTACCAATACTGATATCAGTCCTTTTTTTTACAACTTTGAATCTACCAAGCTTTTAACAAGCCATTTGTGCCGATGCATTTACCACCTAGCCATAACTAGCCGAGTCTAAAACTTAACTGTATAAGAAATATTCTGCTCCTATAAAGAGGAAAAAAGAACAGCCCACATTTTTACAGTCGGTGTTTAACGAAGTATTTTTGGTATTTAATCCGAGACCATAAAAGGTTTTTCCGGTTGCTTACAGTACAAAGATGATGCCAGCAACTAAGCAAGTACTAAGTAGGCTCATTTTGCCATAGACTAACATTAATATGCAGTTCTTTTAGCAGAGTTAGTGAGCGGCCATTAGGTCATTTGTTACTTCCCGGTTAGACTTGCCTTGCAAACTGGATAAAGAACTGGATTAATTCTCAATTTGGACTCTAACATCAGCTTTGATCGGATCAGCTGTGTTTTTATGTCCGTGAGTGATTATCATTTTTTTTGTGTGCTCTCGCGGTTTTGCTGCAACCTATACTTAGGTGAAGGCGGAAAATCCAGCAGTGACAGATGCCTCTGCACTTTGAGAGTCTGCGCACATTTTACACTTTAATTAAAACAGTTAAATGAACCCATTTATGGTCTTCAAGCTTGATATGGATCATCGGTGTCAGCGAGAATCAGCGGGACTCTAATACTGACACAAACGCTGTATGTGCTCGAGGTTTTAAATGAATATTCCTCTGTGGCTGCAGTGGTTGTCGTGTGCAGGTAATAAAAGTAACCCTCCCTCAAAACATCACTGTCAACATCCAGAAATGTTCATATCAATCTTCATATGTGTCTTCTAGAGCCGGCTGTCGAAAAAATCTATAGTCTGTTTTTATCGACCAGAACAACATGTGCTTGTCAATGCAGCGTCTGAATAAGATAAATGTGTGCAGAGAGGGGCAGAGCTAAGGAAAGAAAATGTAAAAGGGAAAAGGAAGATTTTCTTTTCTTTCAAAAAACAAAGAAGCAGGGGAATTATTAAAAAAAAAAGAAGAAGCTGAGTGACATTATATCGGGACAAACAGCATACATCTACTGCACCTTGCAATTCAAACTGAGCCGTGTTGCTGACTCAAGTTAGAGAATAGGTCAGCGGTGTTATCCCGGACAACAATCTCCTCCTGTGTGACAACTCTCAAACATTCTGCCAATATACTCAAACCACCTCATGACATTTGTCCAAAATAGCCCTTTATGAGGCTGTGGGGCTGAGTCACATGGACTCGGTTAAGTCAAATGCTCCGAGGGAAATCTGTCTGTCTGCGTTTGATGTATTCGCACAAACACCTGACAGACAGGTCGGACATGCTCACTGGACTGTGCACAGCCAACAGTCATCCCTATGCGCAATACTGCGGCGGTGGCTGCAGTTTGGGTTTGACCTTGAAAAGCCTTAGGGAAGGGGCCATTTGTTCAGAGTTAACCAGAGGGAGGCGGAGGAGTAAATCGTTTGTTTGTTTTTGTCCCATGATTCTCCCTTAGGCCTGCAGATAGCTAGAGACTTATGTAATTTCTGTTTTTAGAGATTCAGCCTTAACCTTAAAAGCATTTTGGGCATTTTTTTGTTACCTAAATCATCCCGACTTCCCTCAATTTGAGATGAAACCGACTGGTCACATCAGGCCAGTCCATCCGTCACATACGCTGATATTTTTAGATGAATTTTTAACAATGACCCGAGTCTGCTTGTTGCCGGCTATTAGAATTCCTGACAGTGAAAGCTGCTTAAACACACACACACACACACACACACACACACACACACACACTGGCACAGATGAGTGCACATAGCTGTCCAGCCATTTGACTCGCTGTCACTGAGCTTAAAGTGGCCAATGAAGCACGCAAGAAAATACCTGTCACTTCCTGCGTTTTGTCAGCATAAGCTGATGAGAGGTGCGATGACTGACATCCTGGGAAGAATGTGTGAAGTACATGTAGGCCAGCCACTGACACATATTCAAATTTATGAATATGCAAAGAGTTAGAAACACACAGCAGCTGCAGCAGCGTGTTAACACACAGGTAAGAATGTCCCCACATTAGTACTGCATTTGCCAAATGAACACTCAGTGTCCATCATATTTGCATATATAGTCAACCATTTTCACCCCTTTTGTTACTTTTGTGAGGACCAAAAAAAAAAACAACGCATAAACCTAAAAGGGATTGAGGACATTTCGGGAAAGTGAGGACATTTTGTCGGGTCCTCACGTTCTGTTGCCCCTTAAAGGGACCTTTTGACGGTTCAGGCTTGGTTATAGTGTTAGGGAATTTAGTTGTGATGGTTAACATTAGGTTAAGGGGCTAGAAAACGCATTATGTCTATGTGTCCTCACAAAGAATGCTGCGCAAATGTGTGTGTGTGTGCCTGCCAAGATAACAAATTACACTGTAGGCGTAACATGTAAGAGCTGTCACCTCAATCACCACAACCAGGTATATTAAGGGTGGTGTCAGGGTGCGGAGAGAGACACACAACTCACAGCGCAGTCGGAGCAGCAGCTGACTGATAACAAACCGCCTCATCTGCGTTAAGCATTTATCTGCTCTGTATGTGTGTTTGTCTTTCAGCAGGATGGCATAAACAAGTTAGTCGGCTGATGACTAAGTCATGACAGATGCATTAATGATGCCCCCACTGGTCCTTAGTGTTCACCCATTGACATTCAAAGATAGGGCAGCTGTGCCGTGCGTGCCGAGTTTTAGAACACGTTCCCCTGCCCAGACATCATGACGTGGCTCTTGGAGCATCCACACAAAGGCTTCTAGCGAGCGCATGGTAGCGTATCGGCCCGTTGCGCTATGATCGCGCAGAATTCATTCCGTGTAACGCTAATTTGACTGTATTTACTATAGAGTAATAATGCCAGATCAACGTTGTTTTGGGACAGAATCAGGATGGCCAAAATACAATGGTGTGTGCGGGCCGGGAAATCAGGGACTTTAAATTAGGTGCGGTGCCACTGTCTGGTCTCAGGCAACAAGACCACCGTCTGTACTGAACCGTGTAGGGCAGGGGTGTCAAACATACGGCCCGGGGGCCAGAACCGGCCCGCCAGAGGGTCCAATCCGGCCCACAGGATGAATTTGTTAAAATTTCACACTACGATTACAATCTAAACGCAATATTTTTCACTTCTAGATACCTGCGACTAAATGTTTGTGCCTTTATAGATCCAGTGTGCTGTGTAAATAGCAAATTTAGGCATGATATTGTTGAAATTGCACTAATATTTCTCAAGAAATTTTATGTTTTGTAAAAATATCCTTCATTAAATGTAAGACAAAAGGAGAAAAAACAAAGGAGTTCTTGTTGTTCATAGGTTATTATGCTGGTTTCATTATGCTATTTTACTGGTCTGGCCCACTTGAGATCAAATTGCGCTGTATGTAGCCCCTGAACAAAAATGAGTTTGACACCCCTGGTGTAGGGGTATCGAGTTTCTTGGAGCGTTCACTTATTTCCAAGTCAAAACAGTTTTTTTTTCTCACTAACATCGACATCGAACTTCTTGCTATAGATCGCGCAAAAATGTGCGTTATTTTCATAACGTGTTATCTCTGTGTTTAAACATCTCGTGTCGAGGTCCTTTGAGAAGGTTACACACTGATAAGGTGTACAAAGAACAATGTTCCCCTTTGGGTAACCTTAGAATTGTCGTCTCATTTGGTTTCCCTGCTCATTTGCACTATACGAGGATATTTAAATGCAGAAATGTTACATAGCTTAGCTTGCTACAGTATGCAGAAGAGCAATGGGGTTCATGTCTCTAGTGAAGCAGAAGGTACGATGGAAGGAGGAGGGAAGGTGTTAGTGTGCGTGTGTGTGCGTGTGTGTGTGTGTCCTGATATTGGGCTGAATTGGAGGCTCGGAGCGCCGGTTATACGGTGTAGAGGACGAGCGGGTGAATGAATGGGCGGCGTCTTTAGAGAACACGAGTGGCGGCACAACATCTGCTGCTATCATTAACATTAAGAGCGTCCCTAATTCAAGCTAATTGCTGGCGACGAGGAAGTAAACAAAGCGCATACAGTTTGTAGAGATGAGCCGGCGACAAGGCGAGTGGGAGGGAAACATTTGCAGGGGATTGTGAAGTAAATACTTAACTGGGAACTGCTCGCGGCAGACAGTGTGCAAGCTGGCACCGAGTGCTGGAATATGGCAGCAGTTGGGGGTAGTGCTCAAAGGCCTAATCATGAATCGGAAATGGCCAAGTAAATTCCATATATCTGACTGTAATGTCATTTATTAAAGTAAGGACAATGTCATTTTACTTAAACAGCAACCACTGGAGCCACAAGTAGCAATTACGGAGCATTACATTTCCCTGCAATACCCAAGATCCTCCTGATTAGGGCTTTTAAGGCTCTGCTAATTTCATATTTTCATATTAGCACCAGGTCAAATGAGTAGAGGTCACAACGCACTGGGTCTGTGCAATTAATTTGCATGTCTATATATTTTTTTTAAATCTTATTCACACTTAGTGTGTGTGGAATTTAAAGGTGCATTTTCCTGGTTATAATTTGAACCTTTATTTACCTTTGCTTGGGCTATATGCAGTGTATGCAATGTATATAATGGAAATAATAATAATAATAATTTGCTTGACTCTTTGCAGCATCCTTGTAAAAAAAACAGACATATTGTATGTAATGTACATGTTTTAAACTGAAGACTTGAATTGTGCCACAATTGATTCTCTGTACAAATACCTCACTTTCAGCTCATTTGGTGCCACCAGTGCAGAAGGTACTGCATACCTTCTACATACACCTACTGGTGTGTGAGTGGGCCGGTTTGTGTGAGTTACCTAGGGGGTTAAAAGAGATCCTGAACTCACCGTGGTGGTTTTGACTCGACCTCCAGGCTGTGTACAAGTCCAGCCAGATTTATTGACTAACAGGTCACAGCCTTCGTCCTCCAAACATGGCACCATCTCACACCACTGCCTTTTCCGAACGATACCAGCTGCAGGGACACACAAAAAAAAAAGAGGCAGGATCATTAGAAAGGTGAAATAAATGGATGAAAACAGAGACAGTGACAGAGAGGTGGAGGATGCAGAAATATAGGTGTTTGTATGACAGATTGTGAAAAAGGGGGCGATGTGGATGCAATATATGCAGGAATATGGGGAAAGATGGCCCCCATCTGCCAAAAGATGCAGACGGGTGGATTGAGAGATGAGATACGCAGGTATAGATGAAGAGCAATGAAGTAAAGAGACAAGTGAGGGATGCGGGCGAAGGGGGGTGGGGCGAGAGATGGAAGTGGAGATGGCACAAATCAGACAGATGGAGAGAAATGGAGGATGCGGTGACCAGTGAGGTTAATGAGATAAACACATCACGGATGTTATTCAGCAGCTTTATAGCGGGTCTCGTGTCCCGCGACGTCTCAAAACAGGATGGAATGCTTTGTATCTGTGCCCCGTGCACGAGCGACTATAAAAACACATGGTTATATCAAGGTTTTAACAATCAGCGACATTCACGGCAAGCCTTTGTCTGAACAACAAGCCGTAATTTGCACTTTCTCGGGCGCAAACTTTGTCTCAATCGGTTTTCGCTTTATTTAAAGTTCCAGACTTCACTAAAAGCAAGTCCCAGATGAGCCCCAGGCTAAAGCCCATTACGTTCACTCACACTATGGGCTTCACTTAAAGTACTAAACCGTAATGATACTGTATATTTCTATAGTGACGATGAAATCTGTGTGTGGAGAAACCATTTTTTTATGTTTTTGGCTGCACATTTTGTGCTAAGAAGGGCTTTTTATATGCGTTCTGCTTGTAAAAAAAAAACAACCATAAATTACGAGCTGGCAACAAATACTGTGCATACATATGCTGTATTTGTTTGAGCCGCAACACCTTAACACTAAGCAGTTCAGTGCTCATGGATGTAATGGATACCTGGTTCAAATCTCAGAGATTAATCGCATACAAAAGCAGATTTGACAAATAATATGTTTTAGTATGCAAAGACTATAAATAGAGAAATATAGAATTGCTGCTTAAAAGAACTTTGGTTGAACACATTTGTAGCATTGCAAGTTTCAAGTAGGGCTGCAGCGATTATTTGATTAATCGATTATTAATCCATTACTAAATTAACCGCCAACTATTGAGTGTTTTTTTTGTCAATAATTATAACAAGCTTTTTTTTGCTTCTTAAATGTGAATATTTCGTGGTTCCTTTGCACCATATAACATAACAAAATCATTAAAACGGAATCATTTTGGTTTGTGGACAAAGCAAAACAATCGAGAACATCACCATTTCCAGGTTTGGTAAACATGATCAACATTTTTCCACATTTTCCGACATTTTACGGCATTTTCAACATTTTACAAATCATGCCTCTAATATATCGCCAACAGAATACATCAACCATTCATTAACATTCATATAGCATATCTATATAGTGCTATAAACATACCCGCATGAAAGAAGGATATGCTGCCATGCAGACTGGAGGAGCTGGGTATTGAACCTCTGACCTTGGAAGAGCACCCACGCCACCTACTCATCCACAGCCACCGCTTAACAAGTAAAGCTACACTGATGACATTTTATTCTAATTGCTCCTCGGAAGCAAATTTTACTGTTCTAGAAAATACAATGATCATGAAAAGTAATAATATCATTAAAACCGAAATAAACCAGAACTATCACCTTGAGGTGTCGTAACCATCTGTCCACCGTGATATTATATCCAGCAAAGACTTTAAAGGGAATTTAATGAACGTAGATTTGGTGGATATTATCGTCGTAAATTTCAATTATGACCAAAATAATAATAGACTTATGCCCAAGAAACGTGACAGTCCACTTCACCACTGTGTGTCCGCGCAAACTCGACCTTTTCCAACCCTAATCCGTTCATCATTAGGACCACATTTGACTGGATTTCCTCAGGGTGTTCCTCAGATATTGTGGGATTTGGGAGATGACAGTGAACTTTAATTTTAGCCAATCAAAAAAGTAAATCCACGTCGTCCAGGCAGATGTCACAGGAAGTAATTGGCGTTGGATGGCTCACGTGAGACGTCCCGATTCAAAATAAACACGGTATAACCTCATTAAGGTGTAAACGTGTGACACAAGAAACTCATTTGAACAGAAATAAACAGGAGGAAGGATTATTGATAAAATAATAAATGTGTGGTCACACTCCTATGCGTTTTTTTTTACTGTATATTATTTCATTATAGCATCGGTGACACACTGGCTCTCTCATAAAAAGTAGGAATGACGTTTTCTTCAACACAGTGTCTATATATATTCGCTCTAAGAGCACCGCCACAGGCCATAAAATGTACATTGATTATCAGCGAGCACTATACACAAAATCTGTTCACCACAAACAATATCTTTATATCAATAAATCCATGAAATATGCATCCCCTTTCAAGCACTACATGGCTAAATAACAAAAGTACTCCGAACACCGCGTCAGCACGGTGAAAATTGAGCTGGGAATTGACATCAGTGTAAAGAATTATTATTGTTGAGTGCATTTTGCTGACGTACCACTTGTTTGTTTGAAATGCTTGGCACTGCTCTAGTTTGCCTTAAGGCTAGCTGCACACCACTGATGTGAAGTAATACACGTGCGACTGGGGTATTTTCACGTCAGGGACAAAGTAACGTGGGGAACCGTTCGAAAAAGCTCAGAAATCTAAAGAAAAAGGACGGCTGTCCATTTCTGGATTTCCAGAAGTGCATTTTGGTCATATGGTCCCTTTTGAGTATACGTTCCAAAAGGAAATACTATAAACTATAAACTATGAAAAAAGATAAAACCAACGTCTCATACTGTGTGTCTAACATGCAGAAACATCTCTGTCCCCTCTGAGCTTCCGTTTAGATTTAGGTATTTGTAGGAGCAGCTGATCAGCTGACCGGGCAGGAGTGTAAGGATGAAGCAGCTCAGAAGCAAGACCCTTTAAGGATTTAAAGACAAATAAAATCATTTTAAAAGGAACTCTAACGTGCACGGACAGGTGTTATGTGTTCCCTCTCATGTGCTCAAGTTAAAAGAAGCACAGCAGCTTTTTTGGACGAGCTGGAGACGCGAGAGGGACGTCTCTGACTGACTCCGAGAGGTAATAAAGGCATGGATTACTGTCTAAAGTTAAAGTGCTGATTTGAGAAGGATATGTTTTACCTTTGTTAACTTTCTCAAATGAATAAAAGCCGTACTTCGCTACTGCGCCAATTTGACAGTCCAAATTTGTTTAAAGTTTTTAAACCATGACACCTTCTCTGACCACATTGTCCATACAAGTGTACTGTAATGTTCTTCCTTATACACAAATAAGGTGCAATGTAGCTGCAGGACATTTATAACATTATACTGTTTTCATTATGAAACAAAAAAACCTATCTGCACCACCGACTTCCTCTGCAACCACCACACAAAGTTTATGGACGCTAATATGAATTTATTACAGAAAGCGTTTAGTTGATTTCCCATTTTCCAGCATTTGCAGTAAGCCACACTAATTGGTTCCCAGCTTGAATCCCACTATACTATGCGAGAAAAAAGTTCTGAAACTTCATCGACGACCAGTGCTATACCTTATTTAGGATTTAGAGCAGATTATATGTGGGAAGAAATCATTTAGCATTCGATTAACCTGTCTGAACTCTAACAACAGATGCAAGCTGTGTATTTGTAATAATAGTTTCATATTATGGCAAATAACAATAGCCTGTACATTCAAACATGATGGATTTTAAATAATATCATTTAAGACAAAGTCCCTGATTCATTCTGAACTGGAACACTTTCAGCAGAAGTGTGTCAGAAAATAAAGTCACTGACTGTAGCAGCATTTCTGTCAAACACATATTTTTATGCTCACTATTGCTCTGATTCTAACAATTCTTCATATTGCAAAGGAATATGAAAAGAAACTGAAAAGATTCAGCTGCCTAAATGTTGAAAAATCAAATCTTTATCAATCCCACATTTAGTCTACAATTAAAGGTTTGACCCTGAAACATCCCTAGACACATTTCTTGTGTTTTTGGCTTTGAATATTTTATCTTTTCTTCCATGCATATTGTCTATTTTTAGTCTATTGTAAACAACATTAACTGAAATACTCACACTCACACACCTACGCACAAAAATATCCCCATTGAGACCCATTCACATCACTATATTTGATGACAAAAACTTTAATTTTAGGGTTAAAACATAAAAAATTCATTAATGCCTGACGATATTTGACATTTATGATGAGGAAATATAAAATATAATATCTGATAATAATTACTGATACAATTTTTGTCATGTCTTTTTTTATGAGCACATTTAAGTGCTCTAGGTGTGTTAACCTGAGTATTAAGGAAATATCACAATGGAAAACAACAAATGTTTCTGCTAATCTTTCCCATGTACCAGGTTGCAATAATCAAAACCAAAAATAATCCAGTTTGCATGAAGTATATTGAAAACAATTCATTCATTGTCTTTTTTTGACCATTAAATGAAGGTGCAAAATGACAAAAATTTAGCAATTTAAGGGTAAACATTTTTAAAAATTCATTATGTATGGAAAGGACTGATGTTGGTTTAAAACAATAAAGAAATGACAAGTTCAGGCCCTCATTTGGGAGAGATTGGACCAACGTCTTGGATAACAGTGATGGTGTCTATAACCATCTGATCACAATATGGCCGTGTTGATGTGAGGGCAGTGGCTTATGTTCAAAGAGTATCATTCGAGGGTGAAATAAAATATAAACTAACACACAGACACACATACTGTGTAATGTTATGGGCAAGGAAAGGTATCATCCACACTTTGATCAGTGGGAGATAAGGTGCAGAGAGTGAGAGAAGATTATACCACACCCTCCAAGGGACACTTATCTTCACACCTAAGGGTAGATCACACTCGTGTCAACAGCCAGCATCTCGGTCTAATAAATCCAGTCTAATGCCATGCTATGGGTGACATGTCAGGGGAAATGATGGGCTAGTAAGTATATACATGTATGTGTGTGTGTGTGTGTGTGTGTACAGGAGAATAAAAGAGCAACACGCAAAAAGACATAAAAAGAAGGCGAGTCGACTCAAACACAGATCAGATCTGGTATAGTAAATGCAATTTAATTTAATCTAAGAGTGTAGGACAAAGATAGAAAAGACAGTTAACCGAGTGCCTACACTGAGAGAGGCCTGCGGTATTTCATAATAAAAGGTAGTGGAGTAAGATATCACATTTTGTTCAAATTCATTTGCTGGATTTCCAATTGGTGATTGCCCACTTCTAAAAAGTGACAGCTTTAGTGGCTATTTTACGAATTCAACATGGACCGTCTTGTAGATGTTTTACTGTCAAGGCTCTATTTCAATGAGAGTGTGGGCTAGTGTGCACGTGAATTTAGCACAAAGTAGATTTTGTAAATTTAATAGCGGACACAGACATGTGCTTGTATGGAATTAATAACCAATATTGTTTAGGTGTGAAATGCCACCTTCTGTTCCATACACAGGTTTTTAAAAAGGTTTGTGCCTGAGGATAATGTTACTTCATTGAAGATTATTATATATTTCTCCTTTAAGGTTCAGAAAAGACTTGTTACTGCCACATTTCTACCTGCCCTGGATTATATAACTGTCTTGTATATGCATGCACTGGCCCCAGGTATAACGCAAAACGCCAGACTCTGTGTCCCATGCTTGCTTTTGCTTCATCACAAACTGCAGAGCTCTGACTCATCACTGTGAACTTTAGTCTCGGGTTGGGCGGCCTGCTCTGGAAACCCCAAGTTTAAGTTCATTCTGTCACTGCTTTCAGGCTCCTGTCGTTGGGCTCTCTAACGTCTATTATTGTCTTATTGTAATTTGGATGACTTGTCTTTATTGATGTGTGTGATTCGTTTTTTTTTTGCTGCAGATTTGTAATCTCAGTGAGATTATCCTGTCATAAAAATAAATCAACTGCCGAACTGCTTGGAAACAGTCTCTCGCCCTCTCATGACTTCATTGTTTTGGTGACCCAAATGTGCCTGTTCTGAAAGGTCACCACTGCTTCAAAGTCTCCATTATTATCGTTTTATCGATCCCAGGACCAGAACTACTTTGCATGCCGATAACAACGTTGCAACATTTTAAAAATTGCATGCAAAAGCAAACTTTGAATATCTAAGTGTTTTGGGGGACCCTGGGTACTTAGTCATAATATGTGTACTTGATGGAATCCACTGAATTCCCTTTTAAGCACGAAGCATATGTGCAACACATTTGGCACTTAGTGCAATAATGAGTGAATGGAAAAAAAAAAACAGTTGTATTTTTTTGCCACACTTTCACATTAGTTAGCAGTGCCTGTGTGATCTAGTGGAAACACTAGGCTGCTGTCTGATGGAAGTACATCAGCATCCCTCCTGATGCACGATAATGAGTATTTTCCATAAAAATAGAGCTTTCACACACACACACACACACACACACTCTCATAAACACAAAAAAATACACATACACAAATGTTCATATACATTTCCTCCCACTTTTTCTCCCCTCTAATGCGTCATAATTAAGCTCCCCGTAGATGGCGAGTCCAATAGTCGTTTAAACAAACTCCCCGTGTCTTCATTTCACACGTTTCACATAGATTTTACATGAGCACAAACTGTACCCCTGCATCTAAAAAGTGTTTATGGATCATTTTTATTGTTTGCGACCTGGCAACGAATCACACTGCGTTTCACTCTTCCTAGTTTGTGGTAAAAATCCACAGCACACGCATGCACACTTATGTGAAATAAGCATATTTTTTTTTTAAGCAAGATCTTATCTGACATGTAAGGAAACAAAGTCAAACAAAGCTCAAATGAGTGCACTTTAAGACTGCGAGATTTGCTTTTATCACAGAAATCCCTTACCATGTCTCCTCTTACAGTGGATCTAGGATCTGGATAATTAAGTGTATTATCTGACCCGCCATGGTAGGCAGACGTTCCCTAAACCTGGATTGAGCTGAGCGGGAATTAAGAGGCAGCTCAGTGGAATTTGAGAGAAGAACCTAACGCAAAGAAATAAATCCCTGTGCTTTGTAATTAGCCACCAGCTGCCTATCCCTTCCCCTCTGCCCGCAGCTCATCTCCTCTCAGCTCATTTTCTCTTGTCTTGTTTCCCCGCTCATCTCACCCCTCGCTTGCGTGCACTATTTTTTCTTTCCGTCCTTTCATATCTGCCCTCTATTTCTACTCTCACTTCATCTCCCCTCTACTGTCCCCCCCCCCCCGCCCCCCCCGTCTCTTCACCTCGTTTTTTTTCTCCCCGAGCTTGTTCATTTCCAGTCTATTGCTTTGCCTGATTTTCACAAGATTATTCCACCCGTTTGGCGGCCTTGATGAGTTCCTGTGAACTAAAAGCTGTCAAACCCCGCCTTTTAAAAAGATTTTCTCTCTTTTTTTTTTTTTTCCCGAGAAAATTTGTGTCCCAAATACAGTGGCTTTACTACAGTAATGAAACCTCAAGAGGTAGAAATAATGAGATTGCGTGCTCAATGACATTTGCAGACCTCAGAGTTGTGTCTCTGTGTAAGTGTCTTTTATTAATGTGTGTCATGTGCGTTATTGATCAACATTTTGGTATAATATCGAGATTATAGTGACCGGCCACATTGTATGTTGTACAAACACAGTCAAATAATGAACAACAGACAAATAAATCTAAGTTATATATTTTCTACTATACAGTTGTGGCACTACTCGACTTTACTCGTATTTTTTTTGCGTTTCCATTAGCGATAGTACCTGGTACCTTCTTAGTACCTGCTCTGGCGAGGTTCGAAGCAAGCTGAGCCGATACTAAATCTGATGTCGTCACTGGAAGAGTCATGAGCGTCCGACACAAGAATCAAACCAAACAATGCCAAACTGTGGATCAGTTAAAAAAAACCGGAAATATGGATACCGGAAAGCAAAGAAATAGAGCTTTGCGCCCATATACTTGTCATTACGGTAGAACCTCAGGACTACTGCGGAATGACGGCTCCAATCACACATTTGTGACGTCAGATTTTTCAGTACCGTAATTCCTAAACGGTTGAATAACTGCCAGATATCAAAAGTGAACGTTATCTTGGCAAAACGGGCAGAAGCACTCACTCCAGCACGGCCTGATTATCATGATGAGTCATACGAGGGTTAACAGAGGTGACATTCACCCCGTAATGAGTTGATGTACCATCAAAAATAATCCCGGAGACATTACTTGAGGGTTGAAATCCTACACTGTGTCGCTTTAAGAACCAAAGCCTCCATAATTGCGTTTCACATATTTGTTTCCAACTTGAAAGAAGGAAAGCGTAATTAAAGGAGGTTGTGTATCTTTAAACCGTGTAAGGGTGAGAACTTACTAACGATGAATTAAAACTGTTGTACATCTCTGTGGAGTTAAAACACCAACGTAACATAATCTAGGAGTGTAATTCAGAGGAACATTTGTTTTACTTTGTATTTCTCCTTTTTCATACAGTGGAGGCATTAAAGAAAAGTTACACTTCCACCCAGATTGTTATGCTATATTCCTTATAATAGACAACCACAAAACAAGTACGCATAATGTATTCCTTTGTTATTTTCCATGTATAGGAGAGAGTATATTATAAATGTTTAAAATTCTGGAGGATTGCTGCCAATTTAGACTTCCTTTGTTCCCTCGTGTCCAAATGCCTCCTCTGCAGTCCACTTGCCCCGTTGCTTCATTTGGGTTGGTTGCTATTGTGGAGGCTAACTGGCAGCTTCAGTGGTGAACCACTGGTTTGGGCTTTGTTTTTGTTTGTTGTATGTATCTGTGCGTGTGCATGTGTGTACGTACGTGTGTATGCACTGGCCACCAGGTACTGCTATCGTCCGTTCACAGATGTGCTCTGACATTTCCTCTGCTGCTCAACGCCAACAGCAGTCCCACATTTGTGTACACACACACACACACACACACACACACACACTCGTGCGGCCACCAGACACATGTGTACAAAGACGGAGAGCCAAAAGGTGTCGTGAGCCAGAGGAGGAAATGTCAATGTGAGTAGGAGTCTGTGGGACAGACACCAGTACCACCACATGTGAATGGGTCAACCCTGACATTTATACCTAAACACATTCAAAAAAAAAGTGGATTATCTTCTGGTTCACCAATTAACCGTTATTTACTTGGTGAATTGTTGTGGGAATAACGCACAACTCCTTGTATGGACATCCTGGGGGGTGTATGTTTGTAGTTCACATCTCCAGGCTCTATAAAATGCCTTTTACTCCCCTTCTTATGTGCCGGTAAGTCAAAGTTATGATTCATTTTATATCGCATATTTAAAAAATAAAAGGAGAGAATTTCACAAATTCTTTAAAGAAAAAAAAAAAAAAAAAAAGGAATTAGTACTTTTTGCTCAGGTGAGTTTATATAGTTAAAAAAGGATATAAGACACTTTATATTACACATTCCTAAGGCCTCTGTATATACGTTTTAATGCAGTGATGGGAAAGAAGCAGCCTATACGCCCTGTGTTCTAAGGTTTAAGAGGTTAATTAAAAGAAGTATATTTAAAGAGATCGTGGACATTCCAAAAATAATTTAAAAAAATAATTATCTTCTGATCCAGATAAAAACCACGTCACCCACCTCTCTTTCTTCCCAAGTGTGGTACGAAATGTAGTATCGTTGAAACGGATGAGCAGTGCACTTTGTCATCATGCGCTGTTCCCATTACCTGTGCTGCGGCAGCAGCTGAGGCCTTGGCAACAATTCAAAAGGACTAAAGGATCAAACCACAGGCTCGGTGGACTCTGTTGCTCTTTCTGACTACTGCAAAGCTGTCGGGGCGATGCTCAAAACCATAGAGTGTATGTAAAAAACTATCTGTGTTGTTTTCTGGTTTGAAAAGGTGAAGAACAGCAAGTATGACAGAAGTAGCCACCAGGGTTTGAATAGCTGTCTATGAAAAACTTCAGTACATTTTCCTGAGGAGTTAATAGCTTCAATAGCGAGGTGTTCTTTAATAAAACACGAAGTCCATCCATCCTCTACCGCTTTATCCTCCACATGAGGGTCGCGGGGGCGCTGGTGCCAATCTCAGCTGACATAGGGCGAAAACCCACGCACACACACAGGGAGAACTGAAATGTGATGTCAATTTTGTAAATTACGTTCCCATTTAAAGGAAAATAACACGGCTACATGTAAGTGTGATTGACAGCTGGCATCGTCCTGGTATCTGTGAACTTGCGGTTTCCAAAAAAACACGTATGTTTTGCACCCAAAATACTACTAATCTGCGTTTTTATGATATGGGTTTGAATGACTCCCATATCACATAGCTCAACTCTGGTGTTTTAACATCCTGCGGAAAATGAAATGCAAAATTAAACACACGATTAACGACGGTGGGCTTTTCTTTTTTCTACTATTTATGCCTCGAGAAGGCTGAAGGCACTGACGTGGGGAGGCAACTAATAATAGGGGGGGGGAGAGAGAGAAAGCTGTTTGCTTACACTGACATTATCAGCAGCTGAGTGAACGCAGTGTGAGCAACGCAAAGAGCAAGGCTATGTGACAAATGGACACGCGGAGGGGACCGCGGCGGCGGCGGCGGCACAGTGCCGGACTGATGGGTCACGACGACAGCTGTGATCGCGACGTGGACGACCGCAAACGAAGGTGACTATGATGTTGTTGAAGCTGATGATAAACGACGTCGGCGACATACTTGGGACTGAAGTAGAACAATACCCGGCGGCTGCAAACAGAAATAAACACATATAATTAGTCTGCACACGTATAGCATTTCCCTCTGCTGGCTGCTCACATGTGCGCTGATGTATGAGCAAGGTGTGTGCGAGGCGTGTGCTAATGTGGGCATGTGAGCAGCATGCCACATGAGTGTCTCCTAATAAAGCGTCCGAGCGCTGGTGCAGGCCCGGGCCCCTTCCTTTGCTTTACGTTGATGATTCTTGTCTTTTTAGCCTTATTGACCTCTACATCCAAACTAATCCGCCTTAAATTATGCATAACCTTTTACTTGGCAGAGCTCCCCCATAAATCTGTTTATTCCCCGTTTGCTCTCTTACAAAGCCCGCTAAACAAATTCCAATTAAGCAAAACAGCAATACAGCATGAATGATAATTCAACGCTGTACAGTCCCCAAAGCAGATAAGAGCGCGCTCAGCGCCGTTATGTGCAAGGCAGCTTATGGGAGACACTGTTTGGTTTCCCTGGAATCTGGTTAGTGCTTATTATTTTCAGGTCATTTAGTCGTTACGAGTACTTAGCGCATGTGTGTGTTCTCACTACGTTTGTGCATCATCCGTGTGCACGCATGTATGAATGTTTCCTTTGTGTACACACATTAATTAACGTTATTCTCTCTGCTACACTTACTTTGTTGATTTACAGTGCATATATGTATATATATATATATATATATGTATATATATATATATACACACTATACACCAATTAAAGCAGAGATTCATTTTACACCTGTACATTGTTTTGTCTTGTTTTCATTCTATGTTGTATGCTCTTTGATTGTTTACTGCTCTTTAATGTTCTTTTATCCGCGTGATTGCGCTTGTCCTCAAATCAAGCAAGTGCACAGTAAAAAAAAAAGAAAAAAGTGACAAAGTACAAATTAAAATAAAATCAAGTCTAAAACACAACAACACAGTGAGGTACTATACTTTAAGCCTTCAACACCTTATTTTAACCATAAAAGGGCCAGAAAATGATCCTGTAACTAAGCGCTTTTGCCCATTTTTTTCAGAATAACTTTCAATATTCGGCAGTTATTTACAACTTACTGCATGTTAAAATAAAAGAGTGCATCAACAATTTAAAATGAAGAACTCACTTTACAACTCATTCCATCATTAATGAACAAGAGAGGCAAAGCATCATGAATTGAAAATGGCGTAATCTAATCAGAACCGCACATATTTCATTAAATAATGTAATAATTGTCACCTATGCACACATTAGAAGTCGAGTCGTTAATTTCGCAAATTACAGGACAACGAAACATCACGCGAAACAAAACGATCCATCACTTTTTTTGTATCGAACTGTTAAATATTCAATTGTTTTATTAATCAATCATGCGCGGGGGGGGGGGGCCTCTGATCTCCTCCCCAGAACATCTATGGCTAAATAAATCTGCAGAAAATCAGCCAAGGAAATGTGTTTTTTTTTATTAAAGGTTTCAGCTAAAATGGCATGGCAAACATTTAGAGACCTGGTTCCACTTTCACCTCGAGCTTGTGTTCATTTCGTTGAGGCTGTAAGGATCTGCGGTGGGAGACGGGATGAGGATCGTTTTTTTTTTCTTTCTTTGCCATCAGCTAATAATTAGTGCACGGAAACAAAATGAAATCGTAATGGAATATGTGATGTCTTGAACCACAGACAATAACTTGAGATAATTGCCTTCAAAAGGAACAAAAAAAAACCAACACATTTTAATCTTATAGCTTTGATTTAGGGAAATAACAACAACAACAACAACAACAGCAATAAAAAGCAAATCTAAATCGCTGAACAAAAGCTCATCATGAAACAGGTGATACAAAGAGTTTGGGCACAAATGTAATCTGTTGCTGTACCAATATCAGTTTCTCCATCTTACACCAATTTGAGATGTTAAATCCCATTGTAATTTGCTTGTTTTACGTACGACTGCTACTTTTTTTTTTTTCGGTTTCCCGCACGCCATAAACCCTTAGAACACAGAGCATGTCGGCCGCTTTTATTCCATTACTATGTTTAAACGTACAGTGTACACAGAGGTCATAACAATATAGCAATATAGAGTGTCTTATATACCTTTTTTTTTTTAGCATAACATAGGCAAAATGATTTTCACTAATAATATATAAACACACCTGAGCAAAAAGGACTCAAAATGTTTAAAATGGGATTGAGTTTGTGAAATTTGGAAACATGTCACAGTTCAAAGTTCACCTGGCTTGTTTTTATGAACAAAAAGAAAAGAAAAGCAGTACATTTTTGCACAACAATTGCTACTTTATATCAATACTTTTTAAAGCCTGAATATGTGTACCTGACATTTACTGTACTTCAGTATCTGATATAAAATGTACTTAAGTAATAGAAGTAAAAGTAACGGTATTGGTTGGCCGCTCAGCTAGCAATTGAGAGCTGAAACAACTGCTAGCTGAAACCCGGCGTCCGGAGCGTACAACAGAGACAGGAGACCAGAAACCCGCAGACCAGAGCCTCGGTGTCGGATGCGGTAAACAACGAGCCGCTGGTGTGTTTTAAGTCCACTTGGAGCCAAAATCTGTGGCTCACAGCTGAGCGGCTAACAGCTGCTACCGCTAAAAACAACTAGCGACGACAAACAGGCATAACTCAACTTTTATTTTGTAGTAACGACGATGGTTAAGGGAAATGTATCGGAGTAGAAGTAAAAGTTGTCAGAAATATAAATAACAAAGTGAAGTACAGATATGTGAAAATTCTACTTCAGTGCAGAAACAAAGTATTTGTACTTTGTTACATTACATCACTGCCTGCTGCCGCGTGAGCACGAAGGGTTCAAATCTTCAACCATCCCTCAGCCTCTTTAAACATTATGCCAACTTACTTTACTTGTTTTAAAAGTATGTACATTAAATGTTGCACTAACATGGTTTTTATTTGTTGTTGTCATTTCTCTGAATCTGAGCCCAGAACAGCGGGGGCTGAGTCACACACACACACTTTTTCCTGTCGCCTGTGTGAAAGCTTTCCAGGATAAATCACAATCCACTTTTTGCAAACACCCGTGTCCTTAAAAAACATGTCTGACAACAAATATTAGGTGCGTTATAAAGCATGTGTTGAGTTTCACTTTGGCAAACAGAGCAGTCTTTGTTTGTCCCGATGACACGCTACTGGTATGTGATTTGTACTTTCAATAGGACAACAAATTACCTCTCATATTCCCACTCTCCCTGTGTATATAAGAAAAACTGTAACCCTTTTTTCTCAGCACTGAATTGTTCATTGTACTGAATGCTGCCCTTAAGTGTACTTTAGTGGAATTATTTCCTTTTCTTTTTTTTTAAAGACCCCTTTCTACCTCGTAATAACAAACACTAATCATACTACATTATTGTAAATAATTTGCACATCTTTTTTTTTTTTTTTTTCATTTTGCAAGCCTCCATCCGCTCTTTTTAGAGAATATAACCATTGTATTTCACGGACAATAGCATGGGAAAACTAAAAAATACTTTATATTTGAAACACACACACACACACACACAGAAAAAAAAGTTTATGTAAAAAGGGGGGGGGTTTGAGTAACAGCCGCCGTTTGGAAGCATCATTTTATGCCACTCGGAAGAAAGAAAATAAAGCGCGGCGGCAATTTCAGAGAGTTTATACTCCCTCGAAAATATTGACTTATGCACATCCGGCATGCACCAGGTGTCCTTCACTCCTTCACAAAGGATAAACGGCCCCAAATATATCTGTCCTGGTACTCTGAATTTCCGAGACCTCTTTCCATTAAGTGTGAGTGATAACAGGGCCCCAGCTGTGCTTTCTGCCACCGCCGCCACTGCAGCTCCAACGACAGAGAGAAGCAGGGACAGGGAGAGAGAGAGAGAGAGAGAGAGGCTGAACTGATCCCCCTCCCCTACTCCACCCCAGCGGTCTTGACCCAGTTAAGACGGTTCTGTGACTGATAACCAACGCAGAGGCTGTCAGACAAGCTTTATTGAGACAATAAATGAGCCAGGACTCCGGTTGCACTGCAAGGAACATTAGTTATGTATTTAGAGAAGTGCTTGGCTGAGCTCTGTATCCATCCTCCACCTCTCCACCTCTTCTGTTGCCCCCTCTTGCTTCCCTCCTCCGTCTCTCCTTTTGCCTCTCCGCTGACGCCTGATGTCATTTCCTCCCGACCTGGCATGGCAGCTGAATCAGGAAGCAATCTAATTCTCACTACTAGACAATTCCTCCACCCAGCCCACTCCAACACTCAGCCTCTCGCTCCTTGCCAGAAAAGTGCTGAGTTACAGATCAAAATCTGGCCAATCTGCCTCTGGTCTTGATTCTATCTTTTTTTCCTTTCCTTTCCTTTTCTTTTATTCTCTATATCAAACTGTCAAGATAAGATTCATTCCATACATTTCTCAGTCGGGGCAAAATTACAGTGATGGGAAAGCATTAACTACTCATACTTATGCATAATTGACATCCTTTGTATTTTTCTGACACTATATTCTAAATAATAATTCATTTCAAAACTACTTTTTCACTAAGTTTCTGTTTACTTTTCAAAATAAGAGTTTATTTTATTAGAAAACTTTTAGGGCTAATTAGCACATACAAATCTGTTTATGGTTCTTTACAAGAAACAAAGGGTATCCCCATCTTTCATCCACATTTCATTTCGATTTTTTTTGAAATGGCAAAAAAACTTTTTCTTTCTTTTTTATTAAATATTTAGCAAATACAGCCCAGAAACTATGAAGACTGCACATTCATCTGCACTTATTTCCGCTCCACGGAAGAAAACATAAAGCACTAATGAAAACGTCTACATGCTGTGAGGGTTTAATGGCAGCCTCGCGGAGAGATGGAGAAACAACAGATTTTGTTTTTGCAGATTTTCATTTTAAAACTTGACACTGTCGCGTCAACGTAAACCTAAACATTAGCCTTTCTTGTTGACACAGGGACTTTTCGCTGCCATAGCAGAGTTTACACTGGAAAATATTTTTTTTTCAAATATTCCGACATACGGTATTCTTAAATAGACACACGCACACAAGCTAAGATTTAACAAAGTTGTCATTGAATTCTAGAAAACAAACATTCCACAAACTGTGAAGTGGCGAAAAAGACAAATAAGCAATGAATACGCTGCTGAATTAACCAGAAATCCATTATGCCGAGTCTTGACTCCTTTAAATTAAGACTTTCTTTATGCACTTGTCTCGTAATAAATAATTAAAAATAAGGGAAGTAAGTGCAAACAAAGTTATTTTATAGTTAGGTATGCTTGTTAACATATCTCATCAGGGATCTGAATATTAAATACTTTTTTTTTTTACTATTGATTTAAATATCTGGTATTGTTTTGGCCTTTGATGATTTTTTTTTTTTTGCCCACGACCAAAAGCCGGCATATAACGGCAATATTTGCAATATGCAAACGAAACAATGCCGGAATCTGTGTTTAACACAAAAGATCATGTTACTGTATTGTGTCCAATGATGTTATCTCCCTTACAAAAAGAAAACAGTGTTACCAAGACAATCACAATACCTGTGCTATCATAATTAAAAGCATTTGACACACTATGTCGTCTCATTGTCAAAAGGAAATTATGTTTACACTCCTGCTCCGGCGGGATGAGTGGGCCTGTTGCATGACTGCGTGTGGATACTTCTGTGGCCAGAGGTGTGAGGAAGTTTTAAACTTGACATTTCCCAGGGATCAGCAACGATCAATAGCAAAGGTCAGGGGAAATGGTAACCACCAGCTTATTGTGATGCTCGGAACACACAGAGTCTGTATCACCTTCTCCGCATATTCTCCATCTGTGTCCATCCAGGATTTGTTTCTTTCTAACGTCTTCCTTATACCCACACTTATTTTCCTCATCGTCTTATTTTCACTTCATTTAAGCCACAATAAGTGTTTCGCCACTTCTTGTACTCGTCCACCTCCTCTCTTCTGACCGCGGAGACTTCCTTTCAGCACCGCCTTTGTCATTTCGCGTGTAGCCGAGCAGAACACGCGGCATTTTTGATATAATAACAGGGCTGCACACACGCGGCGCCGCGGCTGGCATTGTGGGTGAACTGGAGAGCTGCCAGTTAGCCGCGGAGGTAAACCTTGGAGACTCGGACCATTATGAGGTCCATCATGCACGCTGTGGGGGCACTGTGCAACCCCGGATTGTGAACAACAAATCGATAGCTCATTTGTCATTTGGTTTGGAAGGAAACAAGTTTTTTGGTGGGAGAGATCCACTTTTCCAATCCAAATGAACCGATCAATCTCGGCTCTCTCATGGGGCCTCCTCGCCTGTGAACAGGGCTGGGGAAGGAGCGGGAAAAAAGCACTCCGTCCCCCTTTTTTCACTCATTTCTTCCCCTGTGTCTTATCTTCTTTATTTGCTCATCTCTTTTCCATTCTAGCTAATACCTGCTCTGCCTCTAAAACACCCCTCTGATTGCCTTTTTCTTTTTCCTTCCCTGACTTTGTCTCTTCCTCTAGTTTTACTGCAACAACACTGACGTCACTATCTGGTGGTGCAATGTAATCCGGAGGAAGGGGAGGTGGAGGAAGAGAAGAATGGGTGCTACTGTTTCGCACTGATGGTATTTTGTGTTTAAGTGGGGGGAGCAGAATGTTCCTGCCAGAGTGCTGCTGATGCTGAACGGGACTGGCAGGTGGATTATACCTTGTGCCGCTTTGTCCCAGGACAAATTTAAAGGCAGCCACATCAAACATCGAGGCACCGTGGGGGAAACTGTGGGTACAAAAGAAGGTTCGGTGCGTCGTTCTCTCCAATTCTTCTTTCACTATTTCCCCTAGTTTCCCAACAGCTGATTTACACCTATGCAGTAGAGGCTGCTCTACTGAAATACTTCTCACTTACTTGCGGCAAAAGTTGAGAAATGTTCGACTTTCCAAGCTCGTGCGCGTCGATCAATGCTTTTGACAAAGTGCACCCAAAAATGGTAGACATCCCATCCTTAACACCATCACTTAAGCAGCTCTTGCTCCAAAGCCGTCCACCTTAAGGCCCTGCAAGCTTTACCACGGGCTCGGTGTTCAATATCTTTTCTCTCTCTTTAGCGGCACGCACCCTCCCACTCACACAAACAAACAAACAACTCTCTTTGCAGCAGCGTTCCAAATTGTCGGTACAAACCATTTACCTCTCCTGAGCTTTGGCCTCGCTGTCTACGTGAGAGCTTGCGGGTGAACGCGATCGTTGTCGAACAAAGACGCGACGCGTCGCGCGGCGAGCATGAATCAAGGTTATTTAGAGACTCGTGCTGCTTCTACTGAGCTGAAACAATTACTGTTCCGATTTCATATTTCCACACAGCCAAGGAACTTCTCTGGCGTTTAATGGCTGACATGTTTTTCTTCCTGCGATCGTAACATAGTGTGTTTACGGTCTGTAATTACCCCCCGCAATTAGTGTTGATGTGTAAGACTCACCACCTGGGATTCAATTTGCCAATAATGGCCTCACAATTTACTGTTACTGCAGTTATTATTGATTATTTTGTTATTAAAACAACGGTTACACTGTCAACAGATACACCCGTCGGTCTCCTGGCGTATGTTTCTGAGAGAGCGGCTAATAAAGAAGTGTTGACAGCTGATTTAGATCAAATCAGGTAGGATTGTGCTTTTTTTTGCAATTGACCTTGTGCTGCCTTCATGTTAAACCCTGGTATTTAATTATACGTCGTTAATTTGCCTTTGTCAAAATACAAACACATACAACATGCCTGAGCTCAAAGTGTTGTGTTTAAAGCTACTGCCTGGCATTCACCCTTTCACAGCGAGCGCATCGCAGACGTCACGTTTGCGCAAATGCATTTTTCATTATCGCTGTCACACGTCAAAGCAAACATGTGGTTATTGCGGTAAAAAGAAGCCTCTTTGTCACCAGAGAGGAGAGAGTTGGAAGAACACCTGTACATAGTTTCTGTTTTTGGACTCGGAGACAAAGACTCAACCAAATGTTTTGTTAAATAGGTTTTATACTGTTCAAATTTCAAATTTAACATGCATTAACTATTTAAATTGTTAAAACACTATTTTAACAGGCAGTACATTGTAAATAACTGCCAGACGTTGAAAGTTATTCTGGAAAATGGGCAAAAGCATAACTCACAGGACATTTTCCGGCCCTTTTATGGTTAAAATAAGCAAAAAAAAAAAAAAAAAAGTCCAGATGGACATTTTGAAGCTTAGTTGTTAAAGGGTTAATGCAGAAATATTCACTTGTAAAGTTTTGGAAAATGCTTCACCTTCCTAACCATTTAGAGAAAGCCAAAGTCAGAGATGGAAGCTCACATCTGTCAGTCAATAAGTGAATTTGCTGTATCAGCACTAGATAATGGTCTGGCTGCTCCCATTATCATTCTGCCATATGGGGGGGACAAAAAAAAAAAAGTCTGGTTTCATTTGTTTAAACCAATCACACTTTCCCTGAGTGGCTGCAACAGTGCATGTGGGAAAGAAAGTGCTGCCATAAAATTGTCAATGCCAAGAAATTGACAAATTGACATTCGTTGGGTGTTGATTCGTGTAGAAAATGTCATATTTTTTTAGAAAAAAGCAGTGCGACAAAGACAATGCCACCTGAGATTGATGCCCACAGAGTACATCTGGTGCTGGAAGGCACCGCTGTGGCTCCATCTCAGGCCGGGAAAGCTCTTGACCATGAGCTGCAGCTGTGGCGTGTGGACGGCATCGTTTTATGACAAGACGATAAATGCTACTTCGAAATATGCCATTATACAACAATCACATCCCCTTTCGCTTTTGAAAACTTCACTCATCTGCAATGTGTCTTATAATAAGCTCACCCCCTGTTACGGAAATAAAAACTCACATACACAAGAGGGCATAGATACATGTACATGCAGAGGAGAGCATTTTAAGTTAATTATGGGTATGTGCTGTCGATGAAATAGCCACTCAGAGTAAAATCGGCAAAAACAAGAGACTCGTCTTGAGCAAAGCACTGTGTGGATATAAACATCAAATAAAAATAAAAATGCCTCAAACACAACGGAACAACACACACTGGGCAGGAGCGCTGGTGGAATGACAGGGCCAATTTAAATGAACCTCATATTGGTGCACACGCATCAGAAAATTAAGTTGGAATTGACTGTATTTTCCATTACCCTGTATTTAATGTTGTCAGACTATGCATTTTTAACAAATATGACTGACAGATTTACTGCAATTTAAGCACATATTCAAATTGCCGTGTGCTACTTATGCCGGGATCGGACTACACAAACACTCAGGCCGATTTTTTCAAGCGTCACACATTTCCTGCGTGAGACGATTGCAGCAGTGTAGCAACGCGTGGCTCACTCGACGACCCCCGGACAGGAAGTCTAGCATGTTGGAATGTTCCAGCCTTGTCTGTGTTTTTAATTATTAATTATATATTATTAAAATAATATATTTATATACGCATCTACCAGCAACGTGCAATATTTCTCTAGCTTTCATTCCTCGTATACAATGTCCATAACTCTTTTCTTTTATACATAATGCACATGCACTGTTTCAGCTTTCTTTTTTAATCCCTCGCTTGTTTGTTGTCTTAACTGTTTTCGCTGCTGTAATAAATGAATTTCCCTAATGAGGGATAAATACATTTAATCTTATCTTGTTTTATAAATACAGTGAGAAGTGAGAGGCTTTTTTACAACCAATGGAGTCTCCCCCTGCTGGCTATTCAGTAGATATTCTCAGGACAACCCAAAGACTATAATGGCTTTTTATATATGGTCTATGATGAAAATCTCTCTCCCTCAACACACACACACACACACACACACACACACACTGTAAAGTACCTCATCTTTCCCTCACTGTCTTTATCCATCAGGATAGTTTTGGTCTCTGGTGGCCTGCTCCCTGTGGACTGTGTAACTCACCATGTTGACTTTCTCACTGTCTCAGGAGGATCCTCTTGTCTCCTCCAAGTAACCCACATTTTTATGCACACGTGCCTGTGTGTGTGTGTGTGTGTGCAGACCCCACCAGTTCCCAGTCGATGAGTTTATATATGCGGTCGCCTCCACTGTTTAAACACCTACGATGTCATTAGATGTGATAATATGAGATGTGATGATTAGTTATGAAAAATGGAGGGGGCAATCAATGCCACAGTTCTCCGTCATGACGCTGTTGTCGCCCATATGGTATCTAAGGTATTTTCATAAAAATGTCTGTATGATAAATGGATGATAATGGATGCGTTGGTGCAGATATATTCTACATACGTTAAATACGCTGTTAAACTATATATAATAAAAAAAGTATTTTCTCCTTTTGTTCTTTTGGTACATTCATACAACTCCCCTCAATCATCTATCACACAACTTGCAATGCTATGTTTCCATTTCAATTAATAAAACCACAATTAAGACTTTCATAACAACTGGTGTAATGAGAGGTGGATAGTGTCTCCTCTCATCTCCTTGCAGTCATGCAAATGAGCTTGTTAATATTAAATCACGTAATTACTGCCAATAACGACGGGGTGGGGCCACTGGCGCACTCATTAGTTCCAGCCTAAATGGACTACATCAAAATCTGTTTATTGACGCACAATGTATAGCCAGAGAGTCTTTGTAAGGATATTTCCTTTCAGTTTTGGATCTTAAAACGAAATATTATATAATATAACTTCCATTTACGTCAATGAAAACAAAGCCCACTGTGTGTCATACAGCACATACTTTTACGCGTTCCCTCCATTTGCTTAAATAGCGGTGGAATGTGAGGCCATTTTGGATGAATAAGAGGAGTTATTGACCCATCCCGTAATGGCGCAGGCCTCAGTGAACAATTTTGTCCATGTTGTTTTGAAGCCGTTGATGTTGAAGAGTGTGATTCATTCTCCCAAACTATTTACAGACCCATTAAGACGGACTCCGGTTTCAAGAGTCTATCGGAACTGTTGCTGTTGCTGCAACCAAAACATACAAAAAAAGCAGAGGACACCTTCACTTACGAGAACGTAAATTGTCATCTTGGCATAATATTTGCTCGATGCATAGCGGGGGACAAAGCACTTTGCCGCCTGGTTCGTAATGGGTCTCGGTATTTCTTTCGGGCGATGATTTATTCCGTTAACCCTCACTTTATTGTGTGACATCAATAAATCCTGATAAAGTTATGCCAACGAGTATAATTACAAAGGCTATTGCCAAGAGAAGCTTCTCTTTTCACTCTTTTTTAGTGGCACAATGAATTTCAAGGGGAATCGTATCACTTTGTGGCAATTATGGCTTTCTGTCTTGGCCTTAAGGACTCCGAGTGCTGCTGATTTCCGAGCGTGTAATGGCTAATTGCATTCACCTGACATCCCAGGTGTAAAACAACGTCTGACAGAATGGCTGGAATTGAAACCAGCAGGACTCTCTGTCCTGGGGACTGCAATTTAGGATGAATGCTCTTTTGCAGATTGACTTGTTTTCGTCCGGCACCTAGCAAGGCTTTTGAAAGTTTCCATGATGGCTGCAGTCGAATATAAAAGCATTATTTTTAATACGCTGGTTCTCTTGGGTAAAGAGAATGGACGACGAATCAGTGTACTGATGACCAGAAATGATGGTCTCTAATAAATCCATAGACAGTGGAAATAATGATGTTTAAATGCACATTTTTGCATGATACACCTTATTGTAGTATTAAAGGAATACTTCATTTGCATTTAGCTTTGTATTACTAGTATAGGGGTAGTACTTCCTGTGCTTCCCAACATCAGTTTCTCCTGAGTCGAGAAATATCTTCTTTCTTTTTTGAGCCTGTTAGCATAACTGTTAGCAAAGATGGCGGACACTGTTTACATTCTGGGAATGAGGTTCCGTCCCCTTACAAATGCCCAAAATACAAAAAATACAACCCCTATTCTATTCTTCGAAAGTATTCCTTTAAAACTACGATTATTTTCTCAGCAGCGATCCATCACACGTACATATTTCACAAAAACGGTATCTTGGTGCAGCACACATTTCAAAACAGTCGTGGCCTTTAATAAGTGCTACATCCACAGTAAGTGCTCATACAAAGTGTTTTTCCCCCCCCCCCGAGACGGAACCTCTGGCCTCAGTTTAGACTCCGAGATTTGTGGGGAGCGAGGTTTGTGTGCCCGCAGGCGCGCATGCAACACACAATGACCCGATGCGAGACTTTACCCTTCCCCTTCCATCCGTCAATCGGGACATGCCCTCTGCACCATCATATCAGTCTAGCCCCGGTCCCATTACACCACACTTTATCCATTTTTCAGGGAGAAGAGAAGGTAGCAGCTTTTTCAGAGAAGAGTTCAGAGAAGAAACGTTTCAAAACTTTTCACCCCCACAATCTGTAACCCTGGATACAATAAATACTCCCTAATCATTAAAAAGTGATCGTATTTGCCAACCAGCCACAGTAACAGGGAGTTATAGAGCATCATACCCTGTCACCTTGTCTTCACGAGACAAATGGTTTGTCTGCAACAATATATTGACCTCCTGACTTATAAGATATGATTATCTATATGCTGCTGCCAAATATCCCTATTTTGATTCAAAAATCTCCCTGCCAATTTGACTCACCCGTGTCACTGACACTGCTTCATGAAAACTCATGGTTTATAAACAGGAGGGAGGCTAACAGTGGGATAATGCAGGCGCCAATCAAACCGCAAATGTCAAGGCTTCGAAACCGGAGTTTGATTTGCAAAATTCTTTTATATAGAATCTGTGGCGACGGTAGCTCTTTAATAATGATTCTTCCAATAAAACTTTTGAGAAATATTTTGGCAGAAACAAGCACTTTTACTGGGGGGAATAATGAATTGTGTTCAGTGTGTTTACATGCATGTTAAAAGTCAGATTTCAGTCACATAAACAAGTTAGTCCGACTAAAATCAAGCCCGTTTTAGTCGGACTAACGCACCTGGATAATGCGATCCATAATCCGATTACTCCTGCATGTGCATGCACCAAAAATCACACACCTACACTTTTTTTTTCTAACAATGCTGAATAATTGTAAATAATTCAACAGATTACCATGACCCACATTTATCAGTCATGCCTTACATGAATCCTTCATTTACAAAAATGATGTTTCAGGTCCCTCATCTACCTGTCTGTGGTCTACTCTGTGCTGGGCTTAGCTCCATGTTTGTGTATTCAAAGAGGTGTCAGAAGATGTTTTTTTTTTTTAATCCACACTAACAAGAAAATGGAATTAATCAAACACACCCACAGATGGACACGGGGAATCATGTGGATTGGATTAGTCATGCCAAAAGGGGGGGGGGGGGCTGTCAAACCAGCGTCCATATGCCCGCATGTTAACCTGCGGAGCAAAGTTGCTTTGTAAATACTCTTCTACCAAGGCAGAGAACAGTAATTAAGGGGAGAACTCAACAATTGATTTATCGCCCCTCAACCTCAAAGGAACCCACTGTGGTCAGCTCAAGACGGCTCTGCCTCCGTTGTTTTCATTATTTTTAAAAGCACATACGGCACCATGCACCGATTATTACAGGGCCATACATTTTACTGTAGCTACAGATCAGGTGCTGCAGCCCGCCGGTAATAAGAGAAGCTTTTATCTGTGTGGTTCTCACTTTGTAACCGACAGACCACAGAAGCAAACGCTGAGGTATACGTCCACGCAGAGAAACGGTGTCATTCCGACACACGCAGAGAGCAAATGCGCCCGCTTTCAACCTCACCTCTCAGAGCGGATTATGAACACAGAAGGACACCGTAGGTAACTCAATCAGATGAAGTGAGTCGCGGAATGAAAAGCAACGAGAGAGAGAGAGAAGGGGTGGGTGCTTGTGTGATGGTGAAAAAGTGACAGAGAGAAGGAGAGAGAGCACACCACATTAGTCCACATATGATTTATCCCCCCTCTAGGTGAAGGAGACACTATTTGTATTCATTTGCCTTTATTTTTATCCTAGATTCATCTTGCCTTCACATGCCTGTCACCGTCACACTAATAATATTTTGCCCCCCCCCCCAACTGGCTCTTATAAAAATTGCCCCCATGTGGTTGTGGTGCTCAGAAAGAAAGCAGGAGGAGGGGTTCAATTTGACTCAATTCGTGTCATTTTTTTTCACGGGGAGATTAAAAGGTTCCCGCGGACTGAAGGGTGAGGATAATGATGTCTGTCCTCCTTCTAAGGGACACTCTAACATTAACAAACACACTTCTCTCTTCTTCTTTTTTTTTTAATGTCAGCGTGCACTTAACAGAAGGCCTGGCTCTTTTTTTTTTTTTTTGTCTTTTATTACTGGCAAGGTGAGCCAGTGGTGCTCCAAACCCAAGGACAAAAACAACTGTGACCACAATCTTCCTCACGGGGCTTTGCAGAACAATTAGATGAGAGCGGATGGGGTGACTTGCTGTTGTGTTTCAGGACACACACACACACACACACACACTCATAAATGCACATGCAAACACGGTACAATAAGGACACGGGAGGTGTTCGAATCAGGGGGAATTATGCAAAAAATCTTTATTTGAGCCGAACTCAGAGATGTTTTATAATTCCCTCTGATCTTTCTTTCAAACCCTTGTGTTCCATGCTAATTTAACATCTTTCACTTCACTGCTTGGGACGAGTAAACACTTTTAGTGTCATATCTGGTCAAAATCTGGATCTAACATCCCTAAAAATATGATTAAAAAAAAAATGACACAAACACTTCACCAAGCACAGACGAGAAAGAGTAAGAGAGAAATGTGCGTCATTAACGTCACGTGACCAGAATGTGAGCGGGAAATGAACATCTGCCACAGAAACACAGTGTTCATGTTGATAAATATGGACATATTTTAAAATACAAGAGGAAAACAAAGTGTAAGTGTGGAGAAAGACTGTATTGGACAGAGTGGTATTGGTATCAGTATTGGTCTTGAGTCATTCCTATTGACTGCCATTTAAGCTTCTTAAATGGGAATATTTTCTAGCGCCGTCGCTCCATGTAACAAAGAAGTCACACGTGCTTCAGTAAATTATGATACACAGATGAATCGGTTATGAGAATAATTGTGAGTCGCAGACAAATACCTCGCCAACAAACAGAGACGAGAGCTCGGATCAATGTGCAGGTTTTTCATATTCATAAATTAAATCCATACGAGAGTGTACCACTAAGTGAGCTACTTAGTCTCCACAGAACATTAGCTATACAGTACATTCACAGCAAATTAAAGCAATCATGTGCGCATTTTGACGCAAACGAAAGACACTTCACAGTGTGTGGAAAACAACAATTACAATTCCCAATGTTAAAACAGCTACAGATCAACCACCAAAGCAGTTTTTTGTTGTTGTTTTGTTTTTTTTTAAAAGAGCATCAAGTACAGAACCATTTGTTCCTCTGGATTTATTATTATTATAATGATTATTTTGTCTTTTTTTTTCTTTTGTTCCCACTGCTGTCCGAGTCTACGCACACACACGCACACATTCAGCGGGGCACATCCATCGAGCCAGCTGCGTGGCAATTACAGGTGGGGCTTGAAACGGTGCACAACAACACAGACGCATACATTATTAAATGAACCCGTGTTCAGATGAAATTGCTAAGCCAGCCAATAAAGGTAAATTACCAAAGACAAAACGCAGCCCGTGAAGAAGAGCCACGGCGCGGCCCAGGAATTGCATTGCATTAATGAACAACATCATTTCTGAAAATGGAGAGGAAACACAGGAGTTGCACCTATCAGCGCAAGACAGAGCGAGGGCTAGGGAGGGAGGAGAGGGAAGAGAGAGGGAGAGAGGGAAGAGAGAGAGATGGAACACAACATTGACTACCTAATTATGCTTTTTATCATTTCAGTCACAATAGAGTGCCTCCCTTCTTTAGTTGCCCTGTGTACTCGTGCAGCTGTTCCTCCGCTGCTTTAATGAGGAGGATCATCACAGCCGCATTATATTTACATCCAGTCACCAACAAATGACTTCCCACTGCAGCATCACACACACACACACACACACACACACACACACCACTTCCCAATCATGTGCGGGCCACACTGTCACAGTCCCCTCATTTTTGAACAACTACACATGTGTCAAAATGCATAAAAACAAAAAAATTACACACACTTTTGTCTGTTATTTAGGTGCACAACACAAGCTTGTTTAAAAGGCAAAGTGTGTTGTGACCCTGTAGAAATAAAGACTAGAGCAGATCACCTGCTCCTTTAACTCCCTCTGTTAAATATCCCCATCAGGATCTACGGCTCTGAACATAATTAGTATGTCACTGAAAGACAGAGATTTGAATCTCTATCATTTTTTAAGTCAAGCCTCAGTTGAATAGTCACTTGAAATACTAGTCAATGATTAACTACTGTGCATTCTATTCAATTCCATTTGTATTGTGACTCGTATTTGTTGCAATGTGATATTGTATCGGTAATTACAATTTTCTCGTCTATGGAGTTAGATTTGTGTCAATATTTTGAAGCTATGAAATAAAATATCGATTTTCATCATTCAAAAATATTGTATTTTGTTTGGATTGTTTGAAAAAAACATGCATGGTTTTTTTGTTTGCCATTCTGACCATGGGCGGGCCTTAGGAAGCTGCCTGCTGATTGGCTACTGAGTTTTGGAGCGACAGCTCCATCGAAGGATTAAATGGAACAAATATCATTGTTCCTATATATATATAATCACAAAAAAGTTAGAGCTGTAGAATTTTTGGTAACACTTTATATTAGGGAACACATATTCACCATTAACTAGGTGCTTACTAACATATATAAGTAGCATACTAGCCCTTTATTAGTAATTATTAAGCACGTAATTAACACCTTATTCTACATAACCTTATTTTACCTCTATTATGACATGAATTAAGGTTGTTCCTTAATAAGGTGTTAATACATGCTTAATATTTACTAATAAAGGGCTATTATGCTACTTACATGCATGTTAAAATCTTGTTAAGTAGGAAAAAAACAAACAAACTAAAATCACACTTTTTTTTACATTTGGGGGAGAAAATGCTCTTTTAAATGAAAATAAAAACTGTGATGAGTGTACTTTTCAATTGTGTTCCCATCCCCACCATGCATCCATCCATCCATCCTTCCTTCTGTCCATCCTTCTCAGCTAAAACTATGGGGGGAGGGGGCTCTAACTATCTGATTCCCTTAGGCTCAACAAAAAAAAAGAAAGAAAGACACTGTAATCACAAGGAAGAGATGAAAGGAAGATAAGTGGGTGCTGGGGAGTAGAGATGTACACTGCAGGGCTCTGACACCCATCATATGAAATCAGCACCTTGTGAGTAATGGGGGTTAAAAAGGGAAAGCGCTTCCTCTCCCAGTGCCAGATGGGCTTGAGTGCGCTGGATTGGAGCAGTCTGTGAGTGAGTGAGAGAGTGAGAGAGTGACTGAGTGAGTGAGTGAACACTTTTTCCTCAGCAGCCTTCCTCCATCTTTCCGGCAAGAAATGATTGGCCCACATCAGCTGCCCTTCTCATATATACATATATATATATATATATATATATATATATATATGTATATATATATATATAAATATAAAAGCTGCTTGAGCATGAGCTGACATGTTTCCATCAAGCTCTTTGCAGACTGACACATTTGGACAAACACGGGGAATCACAGCAGAACGAGCAGTTACTTCAGGATTTGCATCTGTATGTATGTGTGTGTGTGTGTGTGTGTGTGACACGAACAGATTCTAGTGCTTCCAGGAGAGTTATTTCCCTCATATGCTTCTTTTTTTTTCTCATGTATGTCCCTGAGGTGATTTCAAGGACATGAGTGGAAACAAAAAACAAAACTGCTGCTTACAGAGGGGGGGGTTTGGGGTGACTTTTGAAACTTCTGAGAATGAAAACACGTTGCACTCCTAAAGCTGTAAATGCTGCCATTTATCTGTCCGCGTACTGTCGATGAACTGATTCAGAGACGTGTTCTTCTCAGCTTTAATAGATTTCATTGCACTTAAACATAACACATTTTGTGTTGTGTTGCATGTGTGTGTGTGTGTGTGTGTGTCTCTGTGTGACAACAACAAACAATCCCCGCTACATTGCACTAATGAGTTTCTTTGAATGATTCGATTTCTAAAGCTGCAGCTGTCAGAGGAGACGACACGAGCGTGACTCATACTGTACAGTGTGAGTGAGGGGGAAAAACAAAACGCACTGCATGAGGACGCGGGATTTGTGAAAGAGCTTCATACAGATCTCTGAGGCAGCAGATTCAGATCTGGCTTCTCTTGGAGTCCAGGAAAATCCACCATCAAATAAATCTCTCCTCAGATTTCTCGACATCAGTGATTCCCAAAGTGTGGGCCACGGCCACCTGGTGGCCTGTGTAGCTACTGCATGTAAGGTCATATATAAATAAATATGTATTTAATGGTTTTTAAGTTTTTTTTAGATTTTAAACAACCATGCATTAGTAATAATAAAAGTGGGATTTTAAATTGACCGATTGGACCCCTCATATACATACTAGAACTTTAATATTTTGTAATTGGTGTAGTGTTAGTGGCTAAAATGAGTATCATATACAGTAGAAACTTCTAGATCTAAATTTATTTTGCCTTTATCATTATTTAAATGATTCCCGATATCTTACAGCCTGGCTATAGACATAGTAAAATAGGTTTATGTATATTTTTTTTTCATAAGCTATGTAAATCATTATTTCTAGCAGTAATTCAAATATTTGTTTGACATTTTGCTTGAGCTGCCGTTCAGGTTTATTTATCCTTCATCTATTACTGTGCGCGCACACACACACACACACAAAACTGTGAACACAGCAATGTACACAGCACTGTAGAAATGAGTCACGAGTCTATTGATAAGAAAATCAAGGCGGCGAGCCCCCGGTCTCCAGGATTAACAGCGGCATTTCAGCAGCAGCAGCAGCAGCAGCAGCAGCGGAGTCTACGCGCGCCAAAGTGACATCCTCCTTCTGCTGTAAATCCCAACATGGGCCCTGAGGGGCTCCTTAGAGGCAGTAATTATTAATTAATTGTTCATGGCCTTGCAAACACACACACAGCCCCTTTAGACAAACGTTCACAGCAGGAGGACCGTTTCTCTTACAGTAAGATTAGTGAACTGAGGAGGGTGAGGGAAAAGGACCGACATCCAAACCCACAGCAGATGCTGCTCGTGTCTCGTCACCGCATCGCAAGAGGCCAATATTCAAACTCTAAGATTGATGTGTTGTCCAGTACACTGTGTACACAATTGATATAAGCACCTTTCCATGTGAGGCTCCGTCTAGAAGACAAGGCGAGAGTGAGAGGCAGCTGAGCAGCAGAGACATGAGCAGCATGAGCTCTTGAAGATTGATGCGGGTGAGACGTTCGGACGACTGTGGCGAGCCAAGCGATTGGTGTGCCGGCTGCTTTACAGAGCCGGATTATACTTCAACACAAGGGTCCGGCGACTCATTTGAAAGCCAGATGCGGCGCGTGAAGTCGTTCCTCCTGAGGAAACATCCCTCTTCATGAACACGGAACACTCGTTCGCCATTGATGTTCGGCCGAAGGGCTTCGACAACTTCAGAATTGAACAAAAAAATAAACAAAACGCCATTTTTAAATCCCCTTTAGCGCCAACTCTGCGCTGATACTCCACATCAGAAGGCTTTCTTGATGCCGCTGCTCCTCATTGTATCCATATGTGCTTATCAAGCACTTCTCGAGAGAACTTTAGTGGCCTCTTCCTCGTTCAACCTGAATTAATTATAATAAAACACAGAGAGCAAGATGCACAACAATAGGGCATCAATAACCTCTGACGTTATCAACATCTCAGAACCTTGGAACACCTGGGTCCACTTCATCACCTTGCGCCTGCAGATTTATGAACGCAGTGTGCAGCGGGTTCTGGGCAGAGGGGATATGTGGATAATGCAGCTTCATTAAGAGGGAGCAGAACGGCTTGCCTGAATGCATTATGGCGTCTGTATGAGCTATATCATCTGGGATATTAAATATTTACAGTCAATGTATGCATATAGAATTACTGCACATGCACACACACACACACGGAAAGTGGACTACTTACTCATCTTTGGATGCATTAGAGAAAAAGGAGAGGCGGCACAGTGATTTTGCAAAAAAAAAAAAAAAAGCTTTAGCTTAATTATCACCCATTTAAAGAGCGTCATTTTTAAAGATTTCACAACTTTCATTTTATCTGTGATTGGTACTGTTGCGTTACGTGAAAAGGGAATTTCAAATTAAATGTGAACCCCTGTGTCCGTTTGAAATCGATTTGCCTCATTGTGGAATCCAACAGGGAGGAGGCAAAAGAAAAAGAAAGGAAAAAAGAAGCAACATAATGCAAGGGTAATGGATGGAAAAACTTACTGTAACGCTGCCACCAAATGAAAGCCAGAGCATGACACTTTGCGTTATTTTTATGTTAATGTGAGCCACTCGTCAGCTTTTTTTTCCACCCTGCAGGGAAAATACAAGCATTCCTTCTATTGTAATTCTGCTTGTCACACAGCAAAAACACAAACTGGCTGTGTTTTTCTCTCCCTGGGTGTGTGTGTGTGTGTGTGTATGAAGCCACAAAAGAAACTGTTTTGATACCAGTCACTCTGGAGGGCGTGCTTGGCATTATTATTTTCCAAAATTCACAATGCACTCCACCCCCCACCCCCTCACCTCACAAAAAAAAAAAAAAGAAGAAGGGGGGGGGAATGAGAATGAGAGATAGAGACACTTCTCATTTGGGACTTTGCTTCTCACACTTTATCATAGCCTCTGACAGCAATGACTTGACAGTTGGAGCAAGCTGCCGCGATGATGTTAAGGAGGTGTACGGGGGAAGGAGAGAGAGGAGCTGACAACTATGAAAAAAAGTTGCCTTTTCTAACTCTCACTCGACACTGTGACTTTGAAGCAAATGAAGTTGTATGACGCTTGTTTTTTCCCCCCCAATAAAATGAATATCCAATCAAATTCAACTTTTACTTGTAAAGCACTTGTGCTGTACATAATTATTATAATTATTATCGTTATATAAAAGCCTGAATCAGTAAAAAACTCACATGAGGCTATAAAATAATATATTACTTGTGTGTATAATGCTGTGTCCATAGACCGTTTACAAGGTCAAATATACAATCCATTTTAAAGCTTTGGCAAATTACACATACAATATAGAATATTATATAAAGCCTGAATCAGTAAAAAACTCACATGAGGCTATAAAATAACATCTTATTTAAGTGTATAATGCTGTGTCCATAGACCTTTTACAAGGTCAAATGTACAGTCCATATTCAAGCTTTGGCAAATTACATATACAATATAGAATATTATATAAAGCCTGAATAAGTAAAAAAAAAAAAAGAAAACTCACATGAGGCTATCAAATAGCATATTACTTATGTGTATAATGCTGTGTCCATAGACCTTTTACAAGGTTAAATGTACAGTCCATATTCAAGTCTTGGTAAATTCCATATTTATACTCATTATAGATGGTATTGGGCTGTATACAACCAAAATTGTGTTTAATAATAGCAGAATTATAATAAACAAAATGAAAACACATATATTCAGTGGGCCACCTGTAAATATCTAATTAGCCAATCACAAAGCAGCATGGTCAAGACGAGCTGCTGAAGTTCAAAGTGAGCATCAGGGAGGAGGAGAAAGATGATCTAAGTGACTTTGAATGTGGCAGTTGTTGGTGCCAGAGTCAGAGATGCACTTAAAACCTATTTCAACTTTCCAAACTTTAAAATTCAAGCACCTTCAAGGATCCTAACCCGGATTATGGTACTGGTTTAATTTGTTCAAATAAAATGTCAGTCACCTCAAGTGGCCAAAATCGAACTTTTTAAAAGTAGCTGATAAAGCCATAAAAATTAAACAAATTCATGGGTTTGAATTATGCAACATAAAGTCCTTATAGTTTCAAAAAGTAAAGTAAGTAAAAATGTAATTTTCATCTCTGCCTTGAAACTCGGCAAAGACCTTTCTATATCTTATTGTAGCACTTTAATATTAGACCTAATTTACAAAGGGAATATAAAAGAGACTTCTTGGGTTCAGAGTGCTCCATCATCTATGCAGAACAGAAATAAGTAACTTATAACCTTAATGCCACCGTGTTTTATTTCCGTCACGTCTTCTCCTGTTATTTTCTACTCTCTTTTTTTTTTTGTATTGACTCTATAATGGTAGTTATTTCATTGGCTGTGATTTGACAAAAGCTTCTTTTTTTTTTTTTTGCAGAAATCACAGGCGACAGGATGTTCAGAGAGACACAATGCCGAAATGGCGGGGTTAGAAAAAAAAAAATCAAAAAAATCCATTACATCAACATCAAGTTGTATTCGTTCAAAATTGTTTCTGAAGTGAGGGGAAAAACAAACCTCACAGCATATTTTATAGCTTTTGAACAGCGCCAGAAATATCTATTATTATTCCAGTCTGGATACTGAATCGTACCTCGCTATATCTTATTGAAGCACTTTAATATCAGATGTAACTTAGACAGGGAATATAAAGTAGACTTTTATTAACAGAAGTTTATTTTATTGTTTTAAGTGAACGCAAAGCAAATGCAGACATTTGAAATTTCACTTCTTTAAGTTTGTGTAACCTAAGGTTTTTAGAGTCAGAACTTTATTCTTTACCAGAAAGAAGTCACATTTATCAATAACAACCTTAACGCTGTTGTATTTTACCTCCCCCTCTTTTTTGACTCAGCGCTGTTATCGTAATGGCCTTTATTTGCCGAGAAGCATTTTCGGAAATCACAGGTGACGGGATGTTCGGAGAAACACGATGCCCAAAAAAAAATAATAACAGCAACAAGAACAATAATAATAATCCACTCTATCGACTCGGATGCACTTTGTCAGAACAAAAACAGAACAATGACTTCACAGCAAATTGTACACCAAAAAAAAAAATCTATTATTCCAGTCTGGATATTTCAACGATACTGAAATAGAAAGTGGAGATTTCTGGAATGGAATGCGGGCGCGGTATATAAATAAGAGAAGATGGATGCAAACAGAAAAATATCCTGGGTGTAATCGGTAGCCTATATATATATATATATATATATATATATATATATATATATATATATAAAGCTGCTATTTGATTTGTGTCTCTGCTCCACTTTTGAGGCTACAACCAGCACACCCAAGGAGAAGCACCCAACCTCAGGCTGCTGTCCCAATCTGCTCCTCCTCCTCCTCCTCCTCCTCCTCCTCTCTCTCTCTTTGATAAGGCCACAGCTCATGGTCATCAGTCTTTGTGTGTGTGTGTGTGTGTGTGTGTGTGAAACAGAAAGACAGAAAAAAGGGCAGAGAAAATTGAAAGACAGTGGGAGCCACATTACAGATTCACCACTGGACCTTCTCTTCCCTGTCCCGCTCCCTCCGGACACTTCTGTGGTCGCAGCTAACGTGCTAACGTGCTAACTGACTGACAAGTTTGCCCAACAGACTATAACCCCATCTTTTTCCCTCCATGGATCAAATCCAACCAATCCGACTGCAGCACTGGTGCCGTTTAACAGCCCAGAGACTGAATCTGATGCATATATATACTTCTGTTGCCTCCATCACTGCCTCATTCACTCAAAACCTCCACCACCGCGCCATCTATACGCAGAAATGTGCATCCGAGGAGACGGGAGTGCATTTTATGGTTTTGCCAAAAAACAGTTTTGTAGATATTTGTCTTGCGGTTTGAAGCGCGGGAGCGGAGGAGGCGATTGCCTTTGCAAAAACAAAGGAGAATGAAAAGAGACAGAAACGGAGATTTCTGTAATAAAAATGTATGAAATATGGTAATGTGACAGGTTGTGCTTGCGGTAATGAAACTACTGAGAATTGTTACCTGCAGTTCACCTCGGGTTTAGCATCTTTCAGCTATAGTGTTTTTAACGGCACATCATTTAATAGTTGTTGTTTTTTTTTTCTTTTCCCCCAACTTTCACAGCTTCACTTATTATTTTTATGAGCGCTTTTGCACGGAGCGTTGTTTTTGTTTTATAGTTTAGAGGCAGATTATATGACTTTTATGAGAAGAAAAATTGAACTGGAAAGCAGAGGTGGGGGACTTGAGTCACGTGACTGGACTTGAATTTGACTTAAGTCTTAGACTTTAGTAAAAATTACTTGGGATTTTTACATTTTCTCAAATATTGAGGCGTTACCATTTGTTTTTGGTACACTGGGTGTCTGCTTTTGTGGGCTTGCGTGCAAACCTGGCAACCGAGCGACAGGTAGGTCAAAACCCGGTTATGATAACTTACATTTTGAGCTCTGTAGTTTTATTTTTTTTAATGCATGATAGAGTAATACAGTGTTTCTGCTATAGTTCAAAATGACTGCCTTTATTTATTTTAGAATATTTAAATGTGGAATATCTGGGAAACCATCTTCATCTTCTATATTCATACGACTTGGTTTGTAACTTGCTTGATTCTTGCCGTAATACCTTGAGACTTGCGTTTGACTCGCATATGGACTTGAAAAAGAGATTTTTAATCTCAATGTGTGTTTTAATCTCAATTTCCTGGTTAAATAAATTAAAAAAAAATTAAAATGTGTGACTCTCTCCCATCTCTGCTGTATCTGCACCTATAAATGTTTGCGTCAGTCCGATAATCAATGAAAAAAAACCCGGAAACAATTCATCCATCCATTTTGCTACTGCTTTATCCTCCACAGGAAGGTTGCTGTGCTAATCTCAACTGACATAGGGCGATAGGGGTATCGGGTACACCCTGGACAGTTTGCCAGTCCATCACAGGACAAACAACCATTCACTGGTCAATTAAGAGTGTCCAATTTACTTAATCCCCATATCCCCCGGAGAAAACCCACGCACACACGGGGAGAACATGCAAACTCCATGCAAAAAAAAACACTCAAACCTTTTAACCTTTAATCGATGATCAAAATACTGACTTAAGTTGCCAAATAATGCCAGAACAAAACTATTCAAAATATGACCAAGTGCAATATCTGAATAGAAGAACATATATTTGATTAACATAAAATGAGGCATTCAAATTCCTTTCTTTCTGAAGTGCTGCAGGAATTCACTCGCCCTCAAGGAAAAATCTTGCTCTTTAAATCGGAATGAATGTTGTGTTTGTTAACAGATGCCAAAAGATGTGAAATTAGCCGTAGCCAGTGTTTGTGCCACCCTTTGAGCCACACTTCCTCTCTCTCTCTCTCACACACACGCACACACAAAAAAAATGGTCTCACAGCGATTGTGTCACCATCAAAGAATTACCTGCAGGCTAAAGCCTCAGTAAACTGGTCACCTGTGAGGCTTTCATCGGAATCAGCATCAGAGCAAAGAGAAGCAGCCAAACATAAACACATTTACCTCAGACAGCGCCGCCCCCCGCGGAGCTGTCAGCGCCGCCGCCACACTCATCCTCAACAAGCTCCTCTAAATCTCTGTAGTCCAGCCCCCCCCCCGTCCCCGTCTTTCTTTCTGCAGCTCTGTCACTCTTTCCCTGCAGCTGCCGGGCAAACTGAAGGAAACTCTCCCCTTCTCTCTAATCTCTCAGTCTCTCGCTCTTCTAATAAGAATCAATATCAGCTCCCTTAGAAGTCATCAAGCACCGAGGTAAAAAGGCTGAGGAGCATGAAATAAGCGAGATGGGAGAGGTCGCGCTTATGCGACGCGAGGCTGCGATATGGGCCTCAGATGGTTAGAGCCATCAAAGACAGAACAAGGGAGGGAAGTGAGGCAACCAGTAAATACAGACAGGAAATAATAAGTCAGGGAGAAAGGAGGGAAGGGTGGAAAGGTCAGAGAGGCCATTTCATAATGCAGACATGTCGCTCATCAAACTTAACCGGACACTTAACATGTCGCAGATCACGCCGACACAGCATCGACGACGCTGCAGCGCCCCCCCCGCTCCGTTTCCATTACCTCATACTTCCGGGCGAGACCGCTGATGGAGCTATGGACGGACCGACGAGAACAGAGACTGAAGCATGAAGGACACAGATCGTGTCAGCCAAGGCGAAGGCATATTACAGCGGAGAGCAGACCTCAAGGACTCAAGTAGATTAAAATTGATTGAAACCCCATTTGTGGCGTTTGGGGGTCCTTTATGTCATCTCTCTCTCTCTCTATCTATCTCACTCTGTCTCTATCTCTCTCTCTCTCTCTGCATGGCCTCAAAATGAACGGCAGAGCCCGAGTAAACAAATAACACCGCATTCGCGAAGACACGCATCTCAGATTAGCATGGCAATAATATCAAGCTGTGAGATTTTGTAATATAAACTGCAATAAAGGGTGTGCGTGCATTTGTGTGTGTGTGTGTGTGTGTGTGTGCAGGTTTGTTTGGAAGCAATATGGGGGGGGACTGTAAATTACACTCTGACATAGTTAGTGTACGCAAACAAACGGGGGGGTTGTACGCGAAACGAGAACAACCCCCCCGTTGTCTTACATAGTGTAATGTTTTTTTTTAATTTTCCATTGCTTTCTATTTCTATAAATGTATGTATGTATGTATGTATGACGGTGGGAGTACGGCGGAGTATTAGTGCCAAACTGAAGAGGGAAAAAAAATGTCAACCTTTTGAGAATAAAGCCGTAATATTATGAGAATAAAGTTGTAATTTTACAAGAACAAAGTCATATTATTATGAGATTCCTTTTTTGGCGTATTATTAAAAAACAGCTCCGTCCACAAAAGAGATGATTTTCTCCAAGTGTGTGTGTGTGTGTGTGTGGCTCCTTCGTCCAAACAGGCTCTCTTCAAAGTCCTGACGCTAAAGATAACGCGGCGCTGATGTGCCAAAAATATATAAATAAAGGTTCATTAAAATTAAAATGTAACTTTGTAACAAAAGCAGGGTTTGCAGCTGATCATGCGCGATTGTGCTTGAGCGCTAATTTACGACTTTATTCTCACAATATTGTGACTTTACTCTCGAAAGATTTTTTTGAAAAAGTCTCAAATTTTCATCTCAAAGAAATCCCAATCATCTTTGATGACTAAAAGTTATTCTCACAAACTCAGAGTGTCGTAGAACACATTTTAATTAGCATTGTTCGCCCGGCGGATTCCTTCACACCCTATAGGAGCACCGACCGTGATTTAAAATCCAATTTAAATGTAGTGTAATGGCTTTTATGTTGTCCATTCACCTTACACTTATAACCGTAATGTGATTTGTCAAGCGCTTTAAATTGCTTGTGTATATGAAATAGGCTCCGCAACAGGAAGAGTTCTTCTTCTCCTTCGCCTCCGCTACGACAGCACCCGGGCATTTTTTACATGTTTTGATTTTGCTGTATTATCGCGTCCCCTAAGACATATCAACGACATGAGAGTGAATATTATCTTCTGGGTTTTATTTTGGTTTCCCAGTGGACTTTTGTGCCGCTGCACACGTCTACAGCTGCTATCCACCTGCACGGGTCTCTAAAAAGCCAGCTGATAAGCCCAAGCTCTTCCAAAAAAAAGAGTATCTAGTGGGAACAAAGCGCCGCTGCGACAAATACCTCGTGATAAAATCTGGATACTGTGGTTTTATGCAATATCTATGCGACTTCTTCGCCGGCACACGAGTGGGGGACAGAAGACTGACTGAAGGACTTAAGAGGGAAGAACACAAATCTCCGTGTGTCGCAGTTTGGTTAAAAGGAGGGAAATAAATCAGTGGGGGAAAAAGGTCAGACCTCTTAAATCATGTTCAGCTTCACCTGCCACACAAAGTGGCATAACCTTCTGTCCTCCCTTCTTGCATGCGGTGCAAAATCCTTCGCCTCCTCAGTATCGGCCGGTGAAACCAGCCGCGCAGGGCACTGAGCGTTCAATCACAGACACAACATCTGTGGATTCACGACGGTCAAACAAGAACCTCGACACCATTCGACAAACAGAGCTGTTGATTCTGCCGTGACCTGTGCATTTGGCCTCCACTCCCTTCACGGGGTTGGGGGCCGCGTCGAGCCAGAGAGACACGTTGACAGCACCGTGAGAGGCTGTAGCCTCGGGGGAAAAAGAAGACTATTTTGATCATCGATTAAAAGATTTTTTTTGTTTTTTTTTTCAATAATTACTTTCCTTAAATGTGAATATTTTCTGGTTTCTTTGCGCCGTATAACAAAGAAATCATTACACTTTAAATTAGATAGGTATATAGGTAGAGCTGTGATTAGGGTCGGACAATTAATCATTTTAAAACATAAACAATGCAATTAGCAAATCAGAAGGGCTGCAATTGTATTCGTCCGTGTTCTTTCACAGACATATCGATAGCCGCTCAAACGTGGAGGGGAAAGTTCAAACTCTAACCCTAAAAACTCATCCTTCAGTCCTCTTGGTGTCCACAGGAATGGAACCAACTCACTATCTTCTTAATGCCACTTCTCCTTTAGATAAGTTGTTATTGCTCAGTGTATTTCCAACTTTTGATTACTTCATTTATTTAATAGATTCCGTTACCTTTTCAGTATTTACATTGTATACGAATAAATCTAAATATGCACACTGGAACATGTGATGTATGCTAGTAACAATAATAATAATAAAAAGCACTCTCTAAATTTACTCAACAGCTATGGTTCTGTAATTACCTCCTAACTGTGTTCTTGAATTGCATGTTAATTATGGTGTGTGGCAGCAGCAGCAGCAGCAGCAGACAAGATTATTTTCTAAAGATCAATTTTATGAAAGTTAATTGTTTGCTCTCTGAAGTGCCGGAGAATTGTAAGAAAAGGATATTTTATTTGCAGATCTCTAAACTGTTGTTTGTAAATAAAAATCTATATATACTCACACAGAGGGCCGAGATATTGAGAAAAATATCCACGTTGGAGCTGTAAGAGTGGCTCGAAAAGTCTCGTCAGACACAGTCGCGTGACCCACTTTGCTTCACACCTTAATCCCAGACTTAAAAAAAGCAGCCAAAGCCTAACTGCCCTGAGCCTTGTGAGTGGATTTAACATTTCGATATGGCAGAATTCTACATGACTCATTGTAAATGTCAAACATGCCTTCAGACAAAAATTACAAAACATTCTCATGTCGGAGTAAATGTGAGTTTGAAGCCAGGAGCCCCCCCCACCCCCTGCCCATCCTCCTCCGCCCCCTTACCGTCCACACAGGCAGGCCGGGCTCTTGTAGTTCCAGCGATCTGGCCCTTCTTACAGGCGCAGCGGGCTGTCTGCCTGGCGATGGTCCGCCGCGGTTGGCTGCTGTCCCTGTCCAGCGTCACAATCTCACATGTCCCCGCTGCCAGCTGGCCTGGAAACGACATTACACCACAAGATGGGAGGTCAGAGGCACGAAATCATAAACAGGGCAAAACAAACTAGCCCGTCTCTCATGTTCCGTTTGCTTTGTGTCGCGCGTTTTGTCGCTTTTGCCGTCGTCCTGCTAGGACAGTCCCTTTGAGGTCGGACTGCAGCACCTGACACGAGTGCATGGTCATAAAGTAAAGAACAACCATTTATCTTTTTTGTAGTATGAGACACAGGACGTTTTACAGTGTAAAACGTCCTGTGTCCTTTTTAATGATCTTAAATGAAGGCTGGGCAGTTTAAACGTATTTTCAAAGACAATACGGAATAAAAAAATGTTGTTTATGTCGCCACAGTAAAGCCGTGCTCATGCTTGCATCTCTTCAGAAGAGAGGAGAACACGGAGCCACAATATTAACACAAATTTTTTTATTTGATACTAATTTTATTTAGTCCTAAAGCAACATGACGTATAAAGCTCTGATTCACTTATGTCTCTTCCAGGTCCTTTTAAACTGTCTCTTACACACGTAGGCAATGATCACATCTAATTCATTAAAACATGCTTCAGTTAGTGCCAAAACATACAAGGTTATGATTTCTTTTCATCCACACTGACCAGCCCTATCTCAAAAAGGGTTTGGACAATAATTATCGATCCTGAATGATTCGAAATTTTCAAATCCCTTTCGTGTTTTTGAAGAGTCATGAGGAGGTAATGCACTTTTATTTAGAGAGTTAATGTAGATGACCACAGTCCAAATTTTCCATATGCAGTGTCATAAATCCAATCTCTCAGCTTCAGTGATGCCTCAGCGTCCCGCCCAGACACACTGCAGCGGTTCACCGCACACGTGACGTTTCTTTAAGAGACAACGGTGAAGAAAGGACTTTTAAATTTCCGCATAAGCCAAAGACCCACAAGCTAATTCCCATCAAGAGCCACATCCTATCAGCCCACCTCTTTCAAGGTAATGTACCCATTAGACACAAATGAAAGGCATGAATACTGATGAACTTTGTAATTGCTGCCTCGCCTCCCTGTCTTGCACACACATCCTGCATGTATTCAATCGAGTGACCTTTGCCCCAGTAGCCAGGCCCTTGCTGCTTGCAAATTAACCTTTGTCTCTGTGCTGAGGCCCTCGGGTGCCATCCTTGAGAGGCTTATCAGGAGCTAATTGTGATTGGCAAGAGGCTGGAAGTTGTGATTAAATCTGGACTTGAGTCCAGAACACTTGGGTGGCTGGCTTAATGAACTGAGCTGCGAGGGGTCACACCTGGGGTAATGGGGATCTATCAGGATTCATCCACACATTGGTGCCTGCAGTGGCTGTGGCCATATGGGGAGACAATACACTATGCCTTAGCTTCAGTTGCTGGCAAATAACACGAGTGCAATGTTGCACTTAAAACTGTAGTGCATAACTTTCTGAATATGAATAAATATCCATTATATTCAACCATTGTCTGATTTAGCTCTATAAGACTGCGTCTAATGGTGCTCTTCCACTACCCAGTTCCAGCACGGCTCGACTCGGCACATTTCTTGTTTGCTTTTCCATTAGCGGTAGTACCTGGTACTTACTCTTTAGTGCAGTACTTTACTTACTGCACACGTTCATTGAGCTCCACTGGCTACCCTTCGCCGCTCGCATCGAATTCAAATCACTGACGCCGGCCTACAAAGTGCTTCATGGGTCTCCTCCCACCTACTCAAACGCTCTCATAAAGGCTTATGTTACCCCTCGACTACTCGTACTCCGTTCATCTAAGGATTGTCGCCCGGCACATTGTTATTCCGTATAATGCTGGGGTCTCTGAGAAACTCAAGGAGGATTTTCAACAACCACCACATCAACGTGGTACACTTCAACGTAGTGGAGACCGACCTGACCTCTACACTGGAGAAACCAAACGCACGTCACAGCACAGAGAAGCCAGACGGGACTAATTTGTCCACCTACACCTGAAGGACAAGGGACACTCTTTTAATGTCAAGACGCACGGAGGCGAGAGCGAAGCCACACAGCAGGAGACAGGTTGGAGTGTGACTGTATGAGTGAAAAATGTTGGCCTCCAAGGGCTATTTAAATCCTCCTCGCCCTGCCCACCGCTGAAATAAAGCTGTGCAAACAGAGTCTCAGGTCTGATACTTAGTCTGATAGCAGCATACAAATGTTTCTATTCACAAAGCCTTACATGAGGTAGAATAACACCAAACAATATGCACTGCAGGTTTAAACTCAAAGATATATATATATATATATATATATACATATATATATATACATATATATATACATATATATGTATATATATGTATATATATATATATATAAATGTAGACATTCCATTGGAACACCAACAACAGCTGGACAATGAAAACCATGCATCTACAAAACGTCAACTATTAATGAGCTACGAAAATGAGCTCATCAAAATTTTGTAGGATGGTCTAATTGTTTTTAAATGGTTTATTAAGCACTAGATAAGATCAGTCCATAAAGAACCACATATTTCATTTATGAAAAAAACCGTATCATAGACTTCTTCTGCGTCTCAATGTGTGCGGTAATGAAAGCACAATGACGCTTCGTTTCCGGTGACTGTACACTCATGAAAACATGATTGCGAATGCTCGTATTCAATCTCTACCCACACATCAAGACTCTTCCTCTGTCCTATTTTTTTTTTTTAAGTTAGTTGGTTCATAAAATGTCGGAAAAAGTCCAATGACTCAGCTCACAGACAGCTTCACAGTTCATAAATGGTCTCAAATGACTTTTGAGTTTGCGATGTCGGTATCAGACTCTCTCGCCCCCCCAAAATAAAACGATCACTCAACTCCGTCCTCGCTCCTGCAACTCTTCCGTCGTCTGTGGCTGATGCTGGATAACGACTTGTCATGTGAGCCCCCAGTGTGCCTGCGTGTGTGTGAATCTGTTCGTATGTTTACTTCATGCATTCTGCTCCAACCACCATCTCAGCAGATGTTCTTCTCCCCCCGTCCCTGCTCCCAGCTTCCTCTCTTTGTCAGTTCCCTGTCCTTTAGAACATTCCCATATCCCTAAGAAGCTCAAAAAGAACACTTGGATAACTCAGGTATTTGCACGGACGACTGTAGGACTTAAGGTTGAGTGTGTGTGTGTGTGTGTGAAATTGACAGGCACAGAGACTGACGGCTGATTTGATGCTGCAATTCTTGGTGGAAGGAGCTCATTAAATGCCTGCATTTCATCAAACGGTGGCCTTGTTTTTACTGTCACAGCTGTAGCTGCTGGGAAACAGAGTGTTGTTGTTCTGCAATGTTTGTCTTCTATGGAGCTGCACTGATTCCGCGGGGGCGATAAAGAATCTTCTAATTTTAAACCTCTTACAAAAAAATATGACAGTTGTACACGGCCCTGTAAAAGGATTTTTGGACATTGAGACAAATAATTATTTAATTTATTATGTTTTACACTGTTCAAATCTCAAATTCAACAGTGTTTTGTTTCAAAATACAACATTTAGTTCCTCTTCATTTTAAATTGTTTATATGCTTTTTTTTAACATGCAGTAAACTGAAAATAACTGCCATTTATTCGGGGAAAAATGGGCAAAAGTACTCGCTCGCAGGACACTTTCTGGTCCTTTTATGGTCAAAATAAGATAGAACAAATTCCAGGTTTACCCAATTTCAAAATATCATTCTCATACAATTTGTAAGGGAAAAAGATTCCGACAGCTTTTGCAAAGGTTACGTTTTTAAGTTAAGCTTCAATTCAGAGATCGCAATATAAAGTATTGTATTCCAATGCAACAATGAGACATTAGGCATATGAATTGTTTCCATCAGGTATTATAATTATTATTCTGTTTTATAGCTGGCATGCATCACTGAACATTGAAAAACAGAACAATTAAACTAAAATGAAAGCTATTCATTGTTCAGCTCGGCCCACGGTTGATTAACAAATGACTAACACAGTCATTGAGATTCAACCGATGTCTGCATGATGCATCCAAACAACTTTTAATCTGTTTTAATCTGGACCAAAGTGATGGCCCGACATTAGCATCACTAAGATGGGATAATAAAACAATGTCAGTCAGTTTTTTTTTCCGTCTACACTTAGTCTAACTGCACAGAGAGAGAGAGACCTTGGAGAGTTGACTTTATTCTTCTATGAAATTTCTTAAAAAAACGAAAAAGAAAACCCCAAAAAAACAGAGAAAGTATCTTCCTCTTTCTATTGGCCTGGTGGGTTCTGCAGAAAAGGTTGTAGAAAACACGGATTCCTCTTTCCTGGAATACTTTCACAAATGCTGTGAGGACTGTTGTCGGCAGGTATTCTCAGAAACTATCCCGACACCCGTAGCAGTCGCGCAATGATTTATCATCACCCTTATGAGCCACTGTTGTCGAGCGGTTGTCAGCATGGCCGGCCACATGGCTGATTAAAATGTACGTGTGGGCACCCTAGGGTGAAATGAAAGCTCCGACTGCGGCAGAAGATGGATTTATGTGGCTGACCGTATGGCTTAATACAATGAAATGTTATTGACATGCTCCTTTGCTTTATTATTTCTCCTCTCGCTCCTCAGTACATCACAAGTGCTCCACGACCGTTTTGACAAATGTCCAGCACAGGCACAATGAAGGGGGGGGGGGAGGAGAAACACGACATTCTGCCTTATTCTTCTTCTATCTTTCCCCCCCAGATGTCTGATATTATATTAATGTGGTATTTAAAAAACAAAAAACAAAAAAAAACAACAACTTAGAGCTGCTTTTAAATGCTTACACTTTCAAAAATAGTCGTTGTTTTTTTTGTCCTTTGAAAAGCTGCAGTGTGCAGGAGACACATTGGGATTGCACACTGTGCCGCAACTAGCACTAGCTTTTTTTTTCCAACAGTGTCTTTCTGAGTCTGACACACAAACAGTCATGCCGTGAAATGCACTAAAAACACGGCCAATAGTATTTTACAGTCAAACTTGTGCTCGCGTGAAGGATTTTGGGGCTTTCGTCCAAAAAAAAACATCGCAAAAAAATGTTTACTGATGCTAATTCTACACCACATCGGAGGGATCCCAAGAAATGAAAATGACATTAATCTCACTCTGAGTGAGAGGAACGTATTTGCAAGACAACACTACTTTCGTCAGTTCATTTCACAAAAAAATAATCTGTCCCTTATCATTGGACGTTTACTGCTCTATTTTCTGTGTTACACTGGGCTGTGTCCTGCACTAACAAGCCATATTTATTAAGGATTCAGTCTGAGAATCCACCTTAAATGTGAACGCACCCACTGTTTTCTGCCAATTAGCGCACACTCTACTTGATGAAGGAGCATGGTGTGATCCAACTGGCTCTTCAGGCACCATGTCGACACCGGCAGCTTGACTGTCATGATAATGAAGAAATATTCAAAAAAATCTTTGTATGATCAAAACAAGGTTGTAAATAACAACTTTTTAGACTGACTTCATGGAATAGGAGGTGTTTTTTTTCTTTTATGTCTAATCAGTCAGTGAAGTTGTAGGTTTCAAGTTGAGCCCTTGAGCTTATATCAGTGGTGTCAAAGATACAGCCTGTGGGCCAGAACCGGCCCACCAGGGGATCCAATCTGGCCCGCAGGATGATTTTGTGAAAATCTCAATAGAAATACTATAGTTTTCAGTTTCAGATACCTGTGATTAAATGTTTTGTGCCTTTATAGAGCCACTGTGATCTATAAGTTGTAGTATTTTTCTCAGGAAAACTGTTTGTTTATAATATGTTTTCTAAAACAAAGGGAAAAATTGAGAGTTCTTGTTGTTTATGGGTTATTTTGCTATTATTTTACTGGTCTGGCCCAACTAAAATGGGGTTTGACACCCCTGGTCTTTAATTCATGAATAGTAGAACATGAAATGCATTTTTAAAATGTTGCTATAGACAGGTGTTTCTTATCTACTAGTTATTTACATACACATATTTCTAAGACGACACATATACGGGACAATATCGACGATTCCGTTTTCTGAGCAGTTATTTTCAACAAACAATGGTATCCCAAGAAAGTGAAAGTCACACTGGACTTACAACATGTGACAAAGTGCATCTGTACAATTACATTTGAGTGATTTATGGCTGACTTTGACACGAAACATTTGAAAGCCTCTAATGCAAGGTTTTTTGCTTTTTGTGGATAAAAACAAATATTTACCAGCCCCATTAAAGCAAAAGTCGTGCAGTCATCCGACCTGACAACAGTGAGATGCAGTAACTTGGCAGTTTGCAAGTGATAAGAGTCGACAACATAGTACATTATTCCATTTGTTTACACTGCTTATATCAAAGTATCGATGAAGATCTACAGATGGAGGATGGCTTGTTTTAATGGACTCGCTCTGCTGCACTGATACTGGACAATCTAATGGCAAAGTAGCCGATTAGAAACCTGCAGTAGCTATTTTACGTCTCGCACTCAGTTGTACTCTTGCTGTTTGGCTCAGATAAGGAACCGACTTTGACATCCTCAGTCATCAGTAGCTTAAAACACGCTGTGTAAGGTGAGGAAGTGCTGAAATATAACTTATATACACACTTTTTGTGTGTCTTGCTACCAGACACCCCTTTACAATTGTTCTACTTAGCACTATAGAAGGCAGCTTGATGTAGCCGCGAACTAGCATCACATCTGTTCTGCTAGAAAGCACCGAGTAGGTGCACGTTAGACATTTTGTCCCCGACGAAGAACGTTACATCACTCCAGCATGCCACAGCTGTTCGAAAAAGGAGAGAGACGAGAGAGTCTGGCGCCAAGACGCCAAGTCTGAAATCTCATTTTGGATCCAAACATTGCATTAGTAGAACCTTGATGTCATTGCTCTACCCTGAGGCCCAGTGGGCTAGTTTTTAAATGAATCCTTTTAACAAGCCTAATCAGAGGCTTCTCAAGCCAACTGAACATCGCGTGGTGGAACAGGAAGGAGAGCACAGCAGACAAATTTACTGCTTTAGGGAAAAGAGTAGACAAGGCCCCATGATGATGTGCAAGAGGGGAGGGAGGTAGAGAAACAATGAATCTGCATTTACTTTTTATGTATTTGGAGTCTGGACTTTGACAGTGAGTGAAAATAGAAGGTGTCCTTCATTTTTTACAGGTGTGCAGTTTAACCCTTTAACACCTAAGCCTCAAAATGTCCGTCTGGGCTTAATTTAACCATAAAAGGAGCAGAAAATGTCCTGTAACTAAGTGTTTTAGTCCATTTTCCCAGAATAACTTCCAATATCTGGCAGTTACTTACAATCTACTGCATGTTAAAATACTGTTTTACCAATTTAAAATGAAGAAAAACAAAAAGGTCTATTTAGAAAAACACTATATTAGTCAGATTGTGTGAGTTCAGATGAAACTTTTTTACGCTAACATATTTTGAGTCTTTGTCGAAAGAAAATTGGGGATGTTACGCCCCTAAAATTTGCATTTTTAGTTTATTTTAAAGTTAAAACAGTGTTTTAACCTTTTAACTCTAGCCTTTTCCTATTTTATTACACCCTATTTTGCATCTTTTGTTTTATTTTAAAGTTAAAACAGGGTTTTTACTTTTTGACTTTAGACTGTTCCTTTTCATTCCACCCTGTGTTGTGTTTTATTGTTGCGTTTGCTTTTTAAATTTATATTATAGCAGCCATTACTTCCCATTATAACGTGCTATAAATACACATATTGAAAGGGATCATTTACAATGGTTCATGGGATGCGTAGTTCCTTTACTCTTTACAATTTTCCACACTGTGTTGTACATTTGTCTTCTCTTGTTTCCCCAATACCTCTTGTGTCAAAAAATGGAGTAAACTGAGGAAATAAATGGGGAAATTTACTTCCTGAAATAGAGGTGCTCTAAAAGTAGGTCATCAGCGCTACAGTCTCCAGAGACTTGGAGGTTTGTAGAACGTGGATTTTGTTCACTTCCAACAGAACCAGGGTGTTTCTAGCCTTTTAGCTGCGTTAAGCTTTTAATAAGAGGAGCGATGTCTCTCATTTTGAAAATAAAGGCAGAGATCAGAAAGGGACAAATTCCTCCCCGCTTCTCGGCAGCTGCAAGAATATAATTGACTTGTGCCTACAAAGAGCCCAGTACCTACAAAAGAAATTAAAAAGGTAGAAAACTCTCCACTCTCCACGGCAAAGTTCCACCATGTAGTAACAAGTAGAGCTGAGAGAAGTAAAGTACCCTCAGCCTGTCAGGACTCACAGTACACGTCGTTTTTTTTTTGCTGCCTTTACACTGATAGAGTAACCCAAAACTCCTTGTGAAGCTCAGGCTTGAAATTATTAATACCCTGCCTTTGTTTCCATGAGTCAGAGAAAGTTGTGGAGACAATTCTCATTGGGAGCACTTTCTCATAATGACCGCGGAGAGGCAGAGAGAGAACTGTGGTCTGGCTGATCTATTTTGGGGGGGGGGGGGGGGGAACAAGCTTCTAGAAGCGCGTTGCTTGCTTCGTGGAGCCACTCGGAGAAGTGATTTGAGTTCCCCCTTTTTTCTCCAAAAGGCTTGGGCAAGCAGCAGGAACACAGAAGCCCTGATAGACACTGACTCAGAAACACATGCACTTATGAAGAATGGAAAGCGAAGAAAAACAATGTAGCATAAAATACATATAACCACGACACACAGAAGCCTGAGCCAGCCCACCCGACTCTTCTCCTCTTCTCACACAAGCACAGCTTCTTAACAGACCGTTGTCATGCAGCCACGGCAACAGCTAAACACAGGGAAGCTGCTTCCTACACGTTTCATTAAAACCCTCTCTCTTCCCTTGCAGGTTCTCAGATTTTAAAAGGACAACACAACATCTTCCATTTCATCTTCAGTCCAGCTGTTACTTTTTAATCCGATGTTTTGGTTATCTGTTCGAACTTGTTAAGGAAACTTCAAACCCCGGAACCTTAAAAATCTGGTCAAGTTGAGAATATACAGCCTGAAGGGACATCAGACCACCTGAAGTCATTAACATGTGGTCCAGTAGAGGGTGCTGTGAGCAAATATTGGCCTTCATAAGCAAAAAATTAGACAGTGACGTAATATTCTCCTCCTGAGTAGACAATCGTGACAAAAGGTATTTTTTATTCTAGGGTTTATCCAAGAAAACTAATTTCATAGGTCAAAAAATGAAGGAAATTACCAATTAACTTAGAAATTCTTTAAAAAAAAAAGGTGTTAGATGCACTCCTAATGAGGATTGTTAGCTTTTTTGTGTTAATGTCTATATTTTTACGCTTCAATTCGGACAGAGCAAGCAATTATAAGAAAACCCCACTTGCTTTTACTTCTGCATAGCTGAATGCAGATTAAAAGACGTCTCTAAGACACACAGTTATCAACGTAAAGCTTTGTTTTTCTTTTCTAATGCATTGACTTGTGATTGAATACATTCAACCGGCTCCCTGTGTAGCTCAATAATGAAGCAAGGGCCTCTCTTCTTTTTTTTCTACGGTGACCTTGTGTAAAGCATGTAAAGAATGGTGTTTTCCCCTGAGGGAGCTTCTTCTCCCCGGCGTTAGTGTTTTAGAATAATGAACTCTGCTTAATAACAGGGTTCTTGCATGAGGCAATGAATGATCATCAATTAAAACGGTGGGAGGAAAGGGAAAACAAATGACCCCGGTAACCCTTGGTAACACGGGAAAGCTTCTGTGAATAGACACACACACACACCAGTGCGACTTCACTACAGCAATTAAGCACATTTTCCACCCCTGGAGGATACATCACTGCAGGGCAATGATGATAAGGTAAAGTCCCTTAAATGTTGCTATGATTTCGCAAACTAAAGACCCTTGGGTGAACGTGCAAAAGTCCAATCATTTCTCTCCGCCTGCACTCCTAAGGGAGAGAAGCGAGGGATGTCAGAAAGTCTTAGGCTCCGGATCATCCGCAAATATTCCTTCGTACATGTGTGTATACGATAGATACCTGAGTATCAGGCACGTGTTCAAACTTCTTTGTATTTGTCTTCTGACACACATGCGCTCAGCAGGGGGTGGGAAATTCACAATTTACAAACCAGCGCTTGGACAACAAACTATCAGCCGCACAAAGCTTCTTTTAAAAGGAAACGCTTTATCCTCTCCCCGTCTCCGAAAAAAAAAAAAAAAAAGATTCTCCCGTTGTTGTGCGGATGTTTTGGATTCTGTAAAGACACGTTTTCAAACGTGACAGGAAGAAAAATGTGGAGCAGCTGGAGAGGAGAGCCGGGAGGAAAACACAGCTAACCTCCAAGTCAAAGTCATGCTCACCAACATGGAAAGAGTAATGGATTGATGTTTTCTACATCAGGGCGTCGCGGAGGCTTTGCAGCTCAGCTGACGGTGCTGTCAGCGCTCAAGTCAGCTCTTCAGACGTGTAACCGCGGCTTTGGGCCACAGGTGCCATGGAGACCGCTGGTAGTGATGGTAAAAGGGAGGAACTCGCAGGAAATGCATGGTAATAACTGCCGCAAAGGCTTTCAGAGGGATTTTAAGATGTGTGTGTTGTCCCTCTGCAACCATATACTAATATAGCATGTACTAAAAAAATAAAGAGCACGACTTTGGCTGCAGTTCTCTGTTCCAATCCACCAGAGTGAGTAAAAACCGAGCTAATTGCACTTAATGAAATCTGTGCCGGATTAGCACAGCAAAGGTGACTGAATGCAAACCCTTTGGGCTCAGGTTGGGAATCGACGCTTTATTCTACACGACAAAATCATCATCAACGCAAACGTTTGACCCACAGTGTTTTTACATTCTAAATTAAAATTGCAATTCAGCTGTAGAATAAATCAATCAATTGACATTCGACTAAATGGAAAAAAAGTTTCACCTAATCCGTGTGGCCTTTTTTTTTTTTTTTGCTAATTTTAACCATAAAAGGGCCAGAAAATGTCCTGTAACTAAGTGCTTTGGCCCATTTTTCCAGAATAACTTTCAATATCTGGCAGTTATTTATAATGTACTGCATGTTAAAATACAGTTTTAACAATTTTAAATATTAGGAAAAAAAAGATGGTAGTTGAATATGAAATTGAAAATCAAGAAAAACCTTGACTCTGTAAATCCACTCAGTGTTGCCGCGGTGCTACGGCAATCAACAGGTGAGATTTTGCACGCAACTATGAATCCACTCCAACTCAAGAAGCAGCCGCCGTGTCACAAGGACACCTTCACAGAGAGGAATAAAAGCAACTGAAGTTGTAGCGTGTTAAGTAACCGTGGCATTTACCAGACTGGTCACACACACACACACACACACACACACAGGTGTTGCATACAGGATGGCAATCATCCATGTTCATTCAGCCCTTAGTTTAACATGACCTGGTTGGCTCTGGATTATTTTTTTTATCTATTGACAGCCCTAATTCAAACCAAAGAGATCAGCTTCTCACTGTATATGTTGTTTTCAACCTCCAGTTTTGTTTTGCTAATCACATGGTTAAAAGTGATGAGTGTATAGTCTTTGCACTTGTGTATGGGAGTGGCAGGGTGCATGGCTCCTTTCACTGCAGCTCGATCAGCATGCAGGCTGAGGTGTGTGTGTGTGTGTGTGTGTGTGTGTGTGGTGTGGGGGGGGGGGAGAGCGGTGATTGAATACTGAGGCTGCAGGCCCCGGCACTGCCTTTAATCTCCCTCTCCCATTTAACTTGGCCTCTGTGCTGCTGCTAGGCTGAGGCTCAGCTGGGGCATAAAGACACACACACACACACACACACACACACATGCGCACCGCTTTCGTCTGCCAGCGTCTCCCAGTCCTATCTGTCCTCTGATCTGTCCACCCTTCTGTTGGTGCGTGTGTCGCTCTGTCCCTCCGTGATTGGCATTTGCTTTTTTGGAGTTTGTCCTCCATCCTTTGTGTGTGTTTTAGAAGGTTAAATAAACCCTAATAAATCTAAAATGTATTCTGGGGAAAAAACACACAAAAAAAACCGGCCTGCCTAATTATCTACAATGACACAGACAGGTGTGCAATGATTGGGTTTCTCCCCCCCCCCCCCCCCCCCGCATGATATGTCACTTTGGTGCATGTCAATTCCAATTTGAGCATGTGATTCATTTTATTTTATTAGCCAAAGGGGAGCATTGCTGGCTGCATATAATAAGATCAGTTGTGGGTCTGGGGGTTGGGTAGTAGTTACAGTTATCTTTAGCAATAAAGCATTCTTTTATAGCATGTTGTGATCATCTTATTGCTCTATCCTCGCTCCTGAAATCTCATCATTTTTTTTAAACACCTTTAAAACTACTCTTCATCCTGGAGATAGCCAGATTCCGTTGGAGACTTTTTTTGTCAGTTTCTCTTTAAATATTGGAATTATACTCTAAGAGTTTTATCCTCAAAATGAGGATTCTAGAAAGGAATTAAAATCAACAGAAAACACCTGCAGCAAAGAGTCTTTTTGGTCTGTTTTTATTGCCCCCCCCCCCCCCCCCCCCCCCTCTGTCCTTGTGTGTTTGAGGGCTTAGAGAAAATAAAATGTCATCTCTTCTTCAGCATCCACAGCTTCTCCACTCACCATTTAAATTCTGCTGATGCGTTGGTCACCCGTGATTTTTTTGCTGTATTTTTACACAGAATTTAGCAAATCCCATTAACATTTGAACCCAATTCATTGCAGGGAGATTAAAGCAGGCGAAAAAACCCTGGAGCGCTGCTCGATTGTGTGCGTGTACTACCGCCTGACATGATACAGCTAACAAAGTGGAACTTGAACAACATAGACACTGCAGGCTTTCACAGAAATCTCCTCGAGTGCACGATGGCCATAGTTTTCAGGTTGAGCACGAAATGATCTTGGGATGCACGATATTGGACTCAGATATGCCGATATATTGGGCCGATAACCAATACCGATGCCGATATATACGCGTTTTCCAAGCATCCAACTGCAAAGGTAATTTAGTCTCTAATGTTGTGAGTTATACTCGTGTCGCAGCAGACATAGAGATGCATTTCTGTCACGTGAAAGGAAAGAATTGTAGTCCTTATGAGTCAATCTATGTACAGTAGAAGCGCAAAACAACGCAGTATAGGCATACATGAAAAAGATCGTCTGTGTTGTCAAAGAGAAAACACTAAATGATTCCAAAGGTTAGGTGGTTATATTACGGCCACATGCCAGAAGATGCTGATCTAAAGTAGTCTCCATGATGGAGGCTGGACAATAGGACACAGGAAATTGGAAGCTGCACGACGAGGGACGTGAATACTTTGGTGTTGTGTAGATAGCCTCCCATCACTCCGTCACATCTCGTAGAACTGTTACAGAAGTTTAATGGGCCAGTGTGTAAGAACTGATGACATCTAATGGTAAGACTGCAGAATGCAACAAATGGGAGGGGCTCCTGTGCCAGCCCACTCCAGGGAACTACAGTCACCTTTGCATACTAGAACTTGTGTAAACACTCTTCTGCCTCTCTCTCCCTCTGCAACTTTTTATGTCTTCTTTCTTTTAAGCAAGTTTAAGCAAGGTTTTTTTGTGGGCAGAACTGTTTCCCTGAACCTTTTTCATTTGGAAATCAGGCTTATGCTTCTAAACATGAAATGTGCACTCCAGCTGTTTGTTGGCTCAGTCCGCTGTGGAAACATGAGAGCACAAGATGCCGGCTTCCATCAAGCAATACACATAAAAGGCCTTTTCTAAAGCCACAAAAACTAAATTAATTTTACTTTAAAGCGATTATGAACATACCAAATATACATATAGGTGGTATACCCAACTTCCGCCAATAAACCCTCCTAAAGCCCCTTTTCCACTAGAGTAGCATTGCCTCACCTCAGCACGACACGGATATTTTGCGTTTCCATTAGCGATAGCACCTGGTACTTATTCTAGTACCCGCTCTGGTGAGGTTCCAAGCAACCTGAGGTGATACGATGCGCTACGTCGTCAAACAGCCAGCCACTGATTGGTCAGAAAGCCGTCACAGGAAGAGACGTCCGACACAAGAATCAAACCCAACAATGCCAAACTCTAGATCAGTAACAAAGACTTAACAATCCTAAAAATGTGGGATAATCTCCAACAATTACCAGGGAAATGTCTAAAATTTCATCATTTACCAGAGGAGTCTGGTGTGTTTCAGTCCAGTGACTGAGTCAGACGGAGTCTGTGCTATAAAACAATATAAAACAAAGTCAGTGCAGTTTCACACAGCCGTGCAGTGATGACTGCGCCCACATGGAGGAGGTACTACATTGTAATGGAAGACCAACCAAACCGTGTAAAGGCGAGTCGAGGCAAGCTAGGACCATGCAGTGGAAACGCGGCTAAAATGTCACACACTGTACCTTTAAAAGCCATGCATATCATGCACATCATGCTAATCCAGGTCGATTTAAACAAGATTTCAGAGTGACCATCCTGGGGTAGCATAAGCTATGTTTGCCATCATTCGCATACAAAACATGTTTGCTCTAATTAAAAGTCACATACAGGTTGGTCTACTGTTAAATGTTTTGTTTTAGATTCCATTAACTAATTAACACAATGCTAACAAAACAGTGTCAGTATCAGCTGATAAAGACGCGGAAGTTCATGTCGATGTCAGTCTATGTTCGTATAAATAACTTGAAACGGTAAAGGATTACCAACTTAACGAAGCAAACCTGTCAGCAGCTGATAGTTGACGGTCAGAAGAGACAAACGTGCTTTAGTGCACCTCCGTCTAAACTCAAGGACCTGCCGTTTCCGAACATACGAAGTCTCAGAAAATACGTGTAGCGCCGCTATCCTTGGAAACTGCATATGTTTTTGCATGAAAACTGAAATCTTAACAAGCACAGAAAACAGAAGCTATACGGAGTGGGAGTGACACTGTGATTTACCATATGCCTTCCTCTGTTTTCGTGCTGAAGAACTGTCATAATACCAAAAAAAAAAAAAATCTATTCTGTGCCTGATTAGCGGCTCACTCAATTACCATCGTGCAACGTTTGGGGCACCAATAAAAGCCAAGCAGACAGCGAGGAAGCGTGCAGCTGACACTTCATTGAGACTTCAAAGTTTGCAATTTATTTTATTGCGTGTGGATGTCACAGTGTCTGGGGGTAAGAGGAGAGAAAGAGAGATGATGGACAAAGACAGGGAGAACGCAAGTGAGAAATGTGGCAGAGGGAAATTAGGGGGGGGGGGGGGACTAGGCAAAAAGACAAAAGAGAGAGTGGGAGAAATCCAGTAAAAATAACTGAGTGGTCTGTGCAGTGACCTAAGTTATTCAGCAGGATTTATCATCCTCTCCTCTCCTCCAAATGAGCTAAGACGACATGATTCTCTGGTCTGAACAAAAAAAAGGCCTTTTCCTAATCATCGCAATAATGCCACTGACAGCTGACTGACAATGAGACGACTACGCAGAGCGTGAAGCTCCCGGCTCATCTCATGTCAGACCATTGTTAGCGGTGGCTTTCATTCATGTACACATTCATGTATATACACGCTCGCACATATCACGCTCCGCCAGAGTTTGGGCCAATAAGATGAAAAAAAAGGGAAAGGAGAAAGAAACTCTGCTTTTGTCTTACAGGATTTGATGACTGAAGGGCTGTTAGAAGTTGAGACGAGCTGTCATATTGTCAAAATCACACAGCAGTGCCATGTAGATTTCAATTTCATAGGTACACCTACATGGACTGCAGTGACCAAGCGAGATTTTGAAAATTTAAGGTAAAAATTGGGTATTCTAAGGGTACCCAAAGGGGAACATTGTTATTATTTACACCATAATATTGATTGTATCTTGGCAGTGTGTAACCTTCTCAAAAGGACATGCCAGAACTACGTTGGTAAATTTGAAATCTTTCAAAGAGCGGCGACTGGCACGCGTCTAATTAACGCTTAAGTTTGTTTCTTTTACCTCGATAAAAAAGTTGTACACTTCAGCAAGCAGCAGTCCAGGCGGCCAGGTCGTCCAAATAATATTTTGAAGGCCTGCCGCTAACTGCCGCTAACAACTAATCATGGCGTTAGCATACATTAACCATATTATGGTTGCTGCTCGCTCGTGGGGGGGGGGAAACTTATGGTGCTAGATGTTACGTGCTGCTAATTTTTGTGGCTGAATGTAAAAAACTAATGTAAAAATTAGCGCAACATCCTCTATTTTGCGCGTCGGAAGCTAATTATACCGTAAGGGGCTGATGCGCTACCGTGCGCTAGCTAGAACCCTGCATGCTGTGTAAATGAAAGTCAATACACACCATAAAATCAAACTATGTAAACAGTATATGACACTGGTCCAGGCAGCAAGACTAAACCCAACCCCAACTTAAATATAGTTTTATAATATTTGTCAGAACCTAATACAGTATGTCCTAATCTTGGATCTGTCCAATGATTATAATAAACATAGATATTATACTTTGAGCCACACTAAGTTAGAAAAAAACAAAAAAATACAAATATAAAAACAAGAAAAATGTTGTTTAAACTGCTGGGACGTAATAATCCATAACCAACAACTGTATTGCTTAGTCAGTGTTTTCTTATTTGGCATGAGAAATAATAGGGTGTACTGTACTGGAAAGCTCAAAATTAAAAAAAGGGACGTGCATCTTTCTATTAAAGATGCTAAATGGAGCAGAACTACTTCTGTTTAAAAATAATTAACTTAAATAATTACGGCATTTCTAACTTCTCAAGAACAATAAATAGTTGAATCACCTTCACACTCTTACCCGTCGTACCCTCAAGAAATGAGAGCACGGAGGACACAATTCAACCGTGCAAAGTTCCATTGCACTTTACAGATGTTGATTTGCTATTTTTACATGTGTTATTTCCATACAGAAAGTTGGCTTTTTAAATGTCCCCTACAGGCACGTCTTGAGACATCCAAAATATACTGTATGCTACTCGGAATGATAATTTGCTTCCGTTTTCCACGAGAAGTGTCTCTCCAAATGAAATATGCTCCTTTCCCCGCCCCCTCTATGGAATATCTGTGAATATGCAAATATTGTTAATTTCAGTAGTTTAACTGCTGGGCACAAAAACGACACTCGAGTGGCTCACTTTGAAATACACGTCTTGAATTTGAATGGAAGCTGCTGCAGATAAAACACCTGTCGCGACGGACTCTGCAGACACAAGGTCCATGTGAAGCGACAAGAAACAACACTCCCTCCCTCTGTGTGTGTGTGTGTGTGTGTGTGTGTGTGTGTGTGTGTGTATCCCGGCTAACATAAACCCTGGGGTCAGGGTTAGGATTAGGCCAGTAGTAGTTATGATTAAGGTGAGAGTAAGTCTCCAGGAAATGAATGTAAGTCAATGCAATGTCCTCTGAAGTATAGAGGGTGATTATTTAAAAAAAAAAAACTGAGCTTAAGCTTGTTTCTAAACCAGTGAAATGATGAGTGAAACACTTCTCACAGTAAAAACATTAATTAACACTCCCCTTGAACTTTGAACAACATTTGGAGAATTGAGTAGGATATTGTCTGGGTGAGGTATATCAATAACAGCCTGAGACTTTCCAGATTGGAACCCCCAGGTGATTTACTATGCATTATTCAGCGTTTCTCCCGCTGTGATATCATAAGAGATTACTCTGAAGGAAGCTGACAGGAGAGTAACAGGAGAACGTCTGAGAGTGAATGCCGTCGACTTCTTGTGTTCAAACATATATTCCCTGCAGGACAGTCCCTGGAGGAACTGAGAATGCACGTGTGACAAGACGACAGTGGAGCCGTGATGAAGCTGCTACCTGTGATGCAGTCACTCAAGCAGAACATGGTCCCCCCCCCACCCCAAGTCCCGGTTCCAGACAGCTTTGATTAGGCATTAAGAAACGTCACAAATGGGCCGACTTAAGGGCTGCGAGCTATTAAGTGCACTCTGCATCTAAATATAAAATGCAAATGTAAAACAATGTGTTTTATTATGCATTTTTCTGACATAATGGGATTTGTTAGGGCAGTTGGGCCCAGGCCTCATTTCTCCTCTCGTTCTTCTCCTTGAACGAAACGTAATTGTGTGTAATTTAATTATACTTAATGCACCATAAACATGTAGAATGACCACAAGTACATACTGTGTTCTATGTGACAAAGCTCGGGGCACATTAAACATCAATCGAGAAGTGTTCAATTCCCCAAGGACTTTATTTTTCTCCCCCATTCAGAGGTTTTTATAGAAGATGCTCATTTATCAATATCCAGGATGTAATTGTCTCAAGTGCTCTAATCAAGAGGGAGAGCCGGAGGAGGCAGTTAAGTGTTAAACAAAGGGAGCAGACCAGTGAGTTATTACTTTGGTTTTGATGTCAGCGGGGCGGCAACACCCAGAGAAGAGATGGCTCTCTTGGCAACACGCGGCATGCTGACAAACGACAGCATTTCCTGATCGTTGTTACTCTGCAAGTTAAAGTCACAAAGTTGAAATAGTGGAGTATGTGCATAAAGTGTTGTCTGTCAGTGTGCAGTGACTGACTGTGTTTTTTTTGCAAATGATGGGATTCTGACAGCCTCTCTCTCTGTACATGGCAACTATCATTCCTCACCTCCCTCCTTTCTCTACACCTGCCATCATTACACTATCAAACCGCTTATGCGGAACATACCTGGGTGAATAAATGAACAAAAAAAAAAAACCTTTCCCTGTCTCAGATTTCTTTACGAGGATCAAATTTGTCTACAATTATCATTTATACATGGGCTGAGCAATGTGGGCAAAAATCTAACTGATTTTATTTGTAATAGAATTTTTTTTTACATTCCACATTCTGTTGAATAGTCATATTTAAAACTTGCTGGAGCACTACTACTCAAAATGACCTGGACTTTTTTTTATTTTTAATCAATAACCTGAGAGTCAGTGCCCTTTTTTGCCCATTTTTCCAGAATAACGCACAGACGTGTTAAAGGGTTAACCGATTCTCATGCACGTATGACACTTTAAATACATGCACTGCGTCATCGATTTCACATATATTATAGCACAATTACACGTCGATTGATTGAGAGAAATAATTAGAAAATGACCTCTGACTAAACACTGACATTGAAGTCGCGAGTTCGTCAACTCATAGCTCAGGACTTGTATAATAAGTATAATCGGGGATGGATGTGCTTGGTGAAGTACCGTATTTGCTACATTGCAGCCTATGCGACTCACAGACTGCAATCTTTTAAATTAAGATTTTGATTAAACCCCCCGATAATTGTTCAGCCTTAATCTATCCGGCTTCCCCCGAGGGTTTTCCAGGGAACGCTGACATTGTATAAGAGGCAGGTTATCAGCTGATTACGGAGACCGAGGACCATTCACACTCACACCTACATGTGTTTTAGAGAACACTACATACCTATATATGGTAGGAGGTCTGAATGAAACGGTGTATATATGCAAAAACAGAAATATGAATGGTTTGCAACTGTATCCCCCAGTGAAAGAAACTTTTTACCTGCTAAAACTGCATTTTACTGTTCTGTTTTGACAGTAAAAAAAGTGGTGCTGATGCATCTCTAATTTGCATTGTAATATGTCATTTATTGTTTAGCCGTGATGTATGTGCACCATCTTGGGAAAATAAACCCTTCAAAAGTTGTTACTCCTCTCATTTTTCACCTCCAACTACCAGCCTGTGGACAATTTCTGAACAGAGGCAGAAAAAAGGAAAAAATCAAACGGGAACTACCACGGTGAAGTCATCTGCATAGTCGGAGGGAAAACATTTCTGCACCCATAATTCTCTTTTGGACGTGCAAATACATCACCTTCCCACAAAACGCCCCTCCCATTGCCACAAACAGCAGTGAAAACAAGCACATAAAAGGCAAACTGTGCCTTATATTTCACTGTTGCTGGTGCGGGGAAGCTGTTTGGCCAGACATTTGCTCATGAATATTTAGACGCTGGCATTATGAATATGCATTACAACACTGGAGCAGGGCTATCAGCGCATAGATTTATGAGCTCGTGCAGGAGATAATGATAAAGGAGGAGATAACCTGGCTACTGGTAAGATGGAGAGAATGCCCGGAGCAAAATGGAGGGGTGTGGGGGGGGGATGAATGCAACTACGTTTGTAAATGGTGGAATATTATATATCTATAATATCTGAGACCATTTTTATCCAGTGAACAAACTTGGAAGTGACTTCTATCCACCAAACCGGAGAGGATTTTATGACATTTCCCCTAAAACATTAACGGTAGCAGCAAGGCAGATGAAGAAGTAGGGCCAAAAAACTAAAGAAAGAAAGAGAGAAAGCACAGCAGTGTCGATAGAAGTGGTTTGATTCCGCACAGTCAAATATTTCCGCTATTATTTCAACTTTATCAGACAGGAGATGGGGAAGGAAAAGTAAAATCTGAGCTGTGTTTGACTCAAGTTGGAACAACCTCACTCATCTGTATCTCAGAAACATTAGAAGCGATCACTGGCTGACGCACGAGAGCAGCCGAAGAAGATGGGATAAAAGAGGAGGCTGCGATTCTCGAGCTCTGTCTGCTTAAGGACGTACTGCTGTTGAAAGCGGTGGGATCTAAGGCGCTCATACGCACTCGTAGACTGTATAAATGTGCACACACACCTGTTTTAAAGCCTGGAGATTTTGCCTTTTTTTTTTGAAACCGGAAGTTCACAGACCTCAAAGGCAACCCATCAATCCTGTCAAGCACATTAACATGTACTGTGTTTTATCATCTATTTCCCTCTTACTGGCAACATCATTTACAATCATTTGCTTTTGTGTAGGACAAAAAAAAAAGTAGTGATGGAGCCCATTAACTCCTCAGGAAAATGTTATAAATCAAGTGAGAAGTGAAAGCCGACGCGCGCTTCAAAGTTACACAGCATTGCTGTGTAATACTAGATATTTTTACGAATACAAAGTTGGATTCAGGTTGTGCAGAAAAAAGATTCCCGATGCTATATTTTGGGGACGATTACCCGCTGCTGCGTGACAGCGGTTTGTCTCTCCTCTGCTCCTGAGGTCCACCGCGAAGGAGAATGTCACAATCTGTTTTTTTTATCTGTGCAATGCAGCGCCTGCATGTGTGTGTGTGTGTGTGTGTGTGTGTGTGTCATTTGAGCACGTGTGGTGCCCGGCTGATAACACACACTGCTACCAACCCTGTGGTTGCAGAGATATCACAAACTTTTGCCTCAGGTGCAGGACAGGCGGGGAGAAGAAGACGCAGAGATGTATAGAGGGGAAAAAACTGTGAAATGGTTTGGAATTTCCCCTGCAGGAAGGAGGAGCAGATTGGCATTGACGCCATGTTGAAGCCTCCGAGACACAATTTCAGTTGGAGGGGAAGGTCTTGTTGTGTGCAGCTGTAATTTCCTGGGTTGCAAAAGTGCTACGGTATCTTGAATACATAGACTGGGTACAGGGTAGGGCACTCAAGGCTCATTTAAAAGTATTTGTTTGAGACTGTGAAACAATAAGCTGCTCCATTAAAGGAATACTTCACCGATTTGCATTTAGCTTTGTATTACTAGAATAGGGGTAGTATTTCATGGAAAAAAATGGTGCTTCCCAACATCAGTTGAGACATATCTTCATTCTTTTCTTTGTTACGTGTCCACCAGTGACACTTGGCGGACACTGTTTACATTCTGAATATGAGGTCCCGTCCCCCTACGAGTGGGTCTGAAAAGTGTGGAATTAGCGTTAGCCTCGAAACCAAGTGTCACTGGTGTAGGGCTGTAAACTCCTCGTCGACACGCTCTGGTTCCACCAAAACCTTTGGTCAGTCATCATCAACCGCTTTATCCTCCACCAGAGGGTCGCGGGGGGTGCTGTGCCAATCTCAGCTACATCGGGCGATAGGCGGGGTACACCCTGGACAGTTCGCCAGTCCATCGCAGGGCCACACACACAGATACAGACAAACCACCATTCACTCTCACACTCACGGTCAATTTAGAGTGTCCAATTTACCTAATCCCCACATTGCATGTTTTTGGACTGTGGGAGGAAGCCGGAGAACCCGGAGAGAACCCACGCACACACGGGGAGAACATGCAAACTCCATGCAGAAAGGCCCTTGTTCCAACCGGGGCTCGAACCCGGGTCTTCTCGCTGCAAGGCAAGAGTGCTAACCACTACACCCCAAATCTAAAGTACCAAGTGCTAATGGGGGTGTTTCAGAGCACCTCTATTTCACAGGTAACAGCATGTCTTCAGAGAACACCCCCCCTTGTTTTCACTATTTTGGATTAGCCCAAGCCACGAGACAGATAGATTAAAGGACGTCCACGTTCTTCAATGTCCGGTGGTTTTATTTAACTTTGAGCTTTTTATTTTAGGCTACAGTCAGTCCTCCTCTGACATCCATGTCAAAGACTTTGGCAGTGTGGCAGCATTTTACAAAAATAGATGGCGGGGGAAGAAGTCGAATGTAAAGTTTGCACTACAAACATGGCATATCATGTAAAACGGTAAGCTAACGTGTCTGCGTTAGGTTGCTCCGTCTGTTTTGAGTATGTGAACATATCAGAATTGGTTTATTGCAATATTTTCGTTGATTCGTTTAATAACTGCAGGCGCACCCGCCCGCAACAGCGGCAGCAGTCTATTTGTGTCTCAGCCGCGAAGCTGAGCTCTTATGTTCAGTCTCAGTCTCGCACAGAGCCAAATAATCGAAATATTCCTCAACAGTTCTTGTGCTGATATCACTAGTAGACATAGTATATTTTCGGAAATCATGGGCTGTGATATTGCGCGGATGCACGTGGTGCAAAAACGAGCGCGAGTACACCAGAGTCCACCATATGGGACGCGCACTTTCGGCACGTGCGGCATGTGCGCGGAAGTATACCAGGGCCTTTTTAAACTCTCCTTTAAAAAAAAAAAAGACATTAAAACCTTCCAACTTGCTCAATATGCATTTGAATGTACTCCATGGGGCCTCAATAAAAAGCACAGGAAAAATAAGTGACAGACCTAATCAAACTCATAACAGTGCCAACACCAACATCATTTCTCATGCATGTGAGTCACAGTGAAATTATTTTACTTAGCTAATGCAACCTTGTTCCAGGCAGCTGACATGAGCGCACGCCACATGTCAGGGGGATAAAAGGGTGACTTTCAAAAAAAAAGAAAAGTATTTTTTAACAGACCAAACATGACAGCAGTGTAAAATAACTTCTCCAGTGATGGACAACTCGGAATAAAGGCTGATTTATTTAAACGCCATAAGAAGTCTCCGAGTTTTGGTCCTGTTGCATCGCTCTGTTCTCCCGTGTCTCTGTACCTGTGTTTGTAACTCATCCTTTCTCTCTCGCCGGATTCAACAGCGCCTGACATTGCCCGAATTAGACGGTGACATGCAGTCATTAATATTGTAAAACACTCCAGTGGCATCACCTATTCACAGCTCCGTAATCAGGAATATGTGTGCGGGAGAATTGCGTCTGACACTTCCGATCCCCGGCGGCAACTCTCGGAAAAACATAGGTCATGCTTTGTCGCTCGGAGCCCAACACTATAGGTACAACGAGGAATACAAAAGGTAACAACCGTATATTTCTGGGCTGTGATGTGTGTAGCCTCTGTAGTCCTGACAGGAGGGAAGTTGACCAAAAAGGTTGATATTATAAGGTTAATGGTCAACTATTATGATAATGGATTAATCAGTTTTAGTGTTTTTTAAAGAATGAACGATTTTTCAGCTTCTTAAATGTGAATATTTCATGTATTCTTTGCTCCACATAACAAATAAATCGACATTCATAGACAAATTAATTGGTTATGAAAATTGGTGATATGCACTGACTATCCAAACAGTAAGCTGAGTACAGACTGCAGTCTGAATGGAATAACTGCAGACACTGAAACCTACTTTTTTTAAACAATAATCATATTTAAAATTAATATTGAACAACTATAAGCTACATCATTTAAAGCCGAGACGGTAGAGGACTATGGAATTAGATTTGTGTCAATATTATCAAGTAACACTTTTTCCCGTCAGTTTTTGTTTACAATTCTGACAATGGGCGGGCCTTAGGAAGCTGCCTGCTGATTGGCTAATACGTTTTGGAGTAACAGCTGAAAGGACTGGAAGTAGACACAGGCTTGGAGTCTATCTGTTTATCTATCTATCTATCTATCTATCTATCTATCTATCTATCTATCTATCTATCTATCTGTCATCTGTCCTGACTTGACTATTCCCCAATCACAAGTAAAAAAATGTTTTAACTAAGTTACGTCTATTACGATTGGCTTAAGCAACTGCGATAAATATTTTACAGGCAACTAACGACCGCACCGGTTTCTGCAGCCAGAGAGATGTTAGACAGTGATGCTCCACAGAGACACTTAAAAAGTCTGAATACAAATCACTCAGCTCAAACAGAGCGCCGCTGTTCGACCTAATCCCACACGTCGATATGGAGTCACAGTGTAAAAATAACACCATTTCATTCACAACAAAACAACATAGTGTAGTGGTCAAATACATAGGAGGAGGAGGAGAACTGTCCATCATAACAGGATGAGCAGGAGCCGATGGCAAACTCTCAGTCACAAAGGTAGCGCCGCGGCAGTTGACTCCTGCAAATAAATAAATAAATAAACAAACAAACTGCCGCTATCGCACCGAGAGAAGGAAACAAGGAACAAGAGGGAAGCACTAGACGGCAAAGGAGACAAATGCACTGTATATCACAGTAAGTGGTGACACAGTGTTAGCGCGCCGGGAGTTAAAGAGTGCACTGCCTCCTTCATTGTCGATCCCCTCAGAGGAGCCGAGCGTGCTCGCGTCCAGGTTTCTTTTTTTCCTGAACTTGAATTCTCATCCCTCACTCAACACAGTCCTCCTGCTCTTGCAGAGGAAACAGCGAGGCCTCCTGTAGCGGCAGCATTTTTGCATAACAAAAGAGGGAGGAAATAGGGAGTAAGGGGGGTAAAAAAAAAAAAAGAGGGAGAAACAGGAGCATGTCAAGCATGTAGAGGAAGTTCTCCATTTATGAAAGCATTCAAATGTGTCTCTGTGTGTGTATGTACTGTGTGTGTGTGTGCATTGGTAATAAAGCCAGGGGCCAGAGCTGGAGCTCAGAGAGTCAATGTGTTTTAATGGAGACTATGTGCTCACTGCAGCGCGGCATAAATGATAAATTATTCAGTGGCTTCAACACTAGAGCTATCATCAGGCCTCTGCTATTATTACCAGCCGATAGGCAGCCGTCACTTTTCAGACGCGGAAAGGAGAGGGGGGGGAAACAGCTTTAACTTCACAGGGAATGGTCACTGACAGTAAAGGGCGAGGGGACGCCGCGTTATGCTACCTCAATCACCTCCGAGAGCCAAAAGTTGTGGGACAAAGGGAGGGTTGATAGAGTTAAGTGTCACTTGTTTAAAGCTCCCCAAACTCTCACATACCCCCTGTTTCCCTTCCTTTATCCCTCTCCTCTCACTCATTCCCAGACACATGCTGTGCTCTCCGCACTCCGCGCACTCCCATTTGTCGTCATTTTATATAGTCAGCTGTACCTTCACTGTGTCCCCCTGTCCTTGCATTTATCTCTACCGCCGTCCCTCTCTGTATGTCGCTCTCTGTCCCGCCACCTCGCCCCCCCCCCCACCGTCGCTCCCACAACCCCTATTTCGGTCTCTATCTTCAGTGGAGGAGGTGCCAGGCCAGTGTAATTGGTATTCAAGCTCTGTCGGAGCCAATGCAGAGCCCTGTTAGCAGAATAAGAGAGGAAACATCCTTATCTGGATTTCCACGGTAACCAGAGAGTGGGTGGTTGGTTGGTTGGGGGGGACTCGGCAGCACTTGCTGCTCTTATTATTTTCCATTTGCGTGTGTTGTCTTCCCCGTACTGTCTGTGCTAATTAGCGACGAACTGAGTGTGCACACGCACACGGACTCCATGGCTGCACACATTGACTGGAGTGTATATCAGAGGTCCACCAGTGGTGTATTTTTAAGGGCTGATAGATTAACAATAGTGTGACTCATAAAAAAGCCGATAGTTGATTAATTATCCAAGAGGGCTCCTATACTGCCAATTCCCGAAGGAAAGAAAAATAGCAGCAAGAACATTTGTAATAAAAATGACAATATTGAAGACTGAATAAAGACTTAACAATTATTACTGTGATGGAAAACATCAAACCCATTTCCCATTCTCTCCAATGACCTAACGACTACACCTAATTAGTTGGTGCATATTTACAAAAGGTAGCAGCAACGGCAGCAAGCAGGCATCATGAAACGTGCAAGTTCCCTTGAATGCGTCATCAGTAGGCCTTCTGTTAGTGGGCTGCAAGAACTGCTATTTCTGAGGGTCACTGAATGCAACTCGTAGCCGCCCCTCTAAAGTTAACACAATGTGGGCTAGGGCTGAATGATTTTATATGAATATCAGATTATGATTATTTTTGACTTTAACTGGCAAGATGAGAGAAAATGGTCATTTTTACATAATTATTCCCATTTTCATTTGAGTAGCTGTGTGATAGTTGTGCAGATCGGTTAAAAAACAAACACAAAGATGTTTTCTTCAGTCTGGAGAATATGATGTGTATAGGTCAGGACATCCAAAATGGTAATTGGACACACATTTTAGCTTGAAGAAATATTGCAATATGAAAATTGCAGTAGGCCACATTGCAATTTCGATTAAATCATTCAGCCCTATTGTGGACCCTGCATTACTAACACTAGCTTTTTCCTAAACACTTGTTAATGTTGTGTAGACATATTTAAATGCAATCGGGGCCAAACAATTGGCTAAAAAAATTAATCATCACAGGGTCACTGTATGCAACTCGTAGCCACTCCTCTAAAGTTAACACACTGTGGGCTACGATTTTAAATAAATGTCTAATCGCGATTGACTGTGATTGGCGATATGAGAGAAAATTGTAATTTTTACACAACTATTCCCATTTTCATTGCAATAACATATTTAAAATGATTACAGTGTGATATTTGTGGAGATCAGTTAAAAATGAATAACACTAGCTTTTCCTAAACACTTGTTTTGGTTATTAAGAGAAAAAATAATGTTGTGTACAGATATTTAAAGGCAATCGGGGGCCAAATAATTGGCGAAAACAATTAATCATCAACCTCTCATCTATACTGACAAACAACTGTGTGTAGAGACAGGTGTACACAAAGTGAAGGATGGCAGAACACCTGCCTGCACACACGCAGACAATCACGCACGTGACACATCCCTACACAACCCCCCTGCGGAGACTTACACTGGTGCGGCTTCCTCACATCTGCATCCAGCACACTTGTTACAAACACACGGTCCCTCTCTTCTGTCTCCTCTCACTTCCAGAGGGGCCACACCACAAGACAGATGTACTCGCGTAGCTCCATTACCGGGCTATTTTGAGGACGCTGTGTGAGCGCGACTGGCTCTTGACTACAACTGCTGCAGCTACACACATTTTGCAATGTGACAAGGCCTTAGAGGAGAATTCATCAAGGTAACTATGTATGTATTGCTTTTAAAACCACACAAGTAAGTGCCAGAAGAGACAGGACCTATCAGTGATCAAGAAAATGCTGCTAATCGTGTGAACACAAAATTGTCACGAAGGCTTTCAAATTGATGACGCAGTTCGAAATCAAATCAAACTTTTCTTTGATTACGTTTTCAGATAACCAGGCGGACCCCGGAAACGCAGACAGGCACTGGGAGCAACGCATCTGTGGTCTAATGTGGTTAACGGGACGTTTTTACGACGATTAATGGAAGCTGGGGTCAAATAATGAAGGGAAACAAGAGAGTTACTGCTCAGAAATATCACAGAGCGATACCACTAATGATATGTGATTATAACTTTATGTTTCTGAAGATTAGATTAGTTTTTATTTTTGACGGAAGGCTTTAAAGTGTTTGACAATTCACGCAACATCGCAAGTTTCCAGATGTTAATTGGAAAAATTAAGCGTAAGCACCTACAGAAACGTGAAAAAAAATCACAATAAGATGACTTTCCGAATGACAAACCGACAATAAAAGAAAGAAAGAAAGGATTTAAAGGTATAATTAAATATGTTATGATTATTTTTTATACATAATTTACTTTATAGATCAGTATAGTTTTTTTTTTTTTTTAATAGGAGCAAATCTTTGGGTTGCTAGATTGGGTTACAGTTACTTAACTCATTTTTAATGCTATGCTAATATTTATACAATCCCAGCGGACACAGGGCAACATACAGAGGCGAACAACCATTAATCCTCACATTCACACCTACAGGCAACTTAGAGCATCCAATTAACCTCTGCATGTTTTTGAACTGTGGGAGGAAAACGGAGAACAAGGAGAAAACCCACGCACACACGGGGAGAACATGGAAGCTCCATGCAGAAAAATGCCCTCATTTATAAAGACGGTCTTTATGTCATTAGCTGTGTTTCCACCAAATCCTCTGACTTCAACAGATAACGCTGCTCTAAGAGTCTTTAGTTCATGCAATTTCTGTATCGATCCCTTTCCATTTCTGCTTTTTCTGTTTTAAACACATGTCAACGAGCATAAGTTGGCAACTCCTTGGCAACGGGTTTTCAGTCTTAAATTACATTCTGCAGGTTTCAATAGATTTTTTTGAGGTCCGAACGTCCCGCAGCGTTTTTCAAAAGAAAAGGAAAGTAGTCGAACAGTCTGTTGGAGGGGCCTCCCTGATGAGTTTAAGAGGTGGTTTCAAAGGCGGAGGAAAGTGTCCTGCTGGAGGGTGATTTTCCAGAACCTGGCAGCCCAAAAGCTTTTCTGATTAATGACTCAAAACTGACCTACGCAGCATTGATTTCGGAACCATTTATAAAGCTATTCAATACGGCTTTAAACGGTGACTTATCAGAAAATGGTGTCCATAATTCCACTGAGGTGATTTATTAAATGCCAAAATTATATTTTATAATGGAGTGGCTTTGCATTGCCCCCCCCCCCCCCCCCCACACACACACACACACAGGCAATGTTTTCCATTCATACTCACAGGAGCCAGCAGAAGATCACTCTTGGATAACGGAGTTCAACACTCTCTAGTGACGCAGGAAACATTAACATCAGAAATAGATGACCTCTGCGGCGTCACCCTCAAAATCATGATAGCTTCCCTAAGAAGTTATTAGCTCTTGGCATATTCTCGATCGGGGCGTACGTTTACAGAAATCTGACACATAACTCTTAGTCCGAATTTTGCCGATTACGTGAAGAACTGAATGACCTCAAAGAACGGAGTTGGACCAAATCTTATGGGGAAACAAACTTAGAACACTTAGAATGAAGATGATTTCCTCTTTCTTTGCCTCTTTGCACTGTTGCAGGTTACTAGCACAAGCGGTGTCTGTCTGCCGCTACCTGAGTTGCCATGGTAACCCTCCCCCAAAAAGAATTTATTTCAAGAAGCAACCCATCGGCAACAACCTGTGACTCTTTCTCTCTCTCTCTGTGTGTCTGTCTCATTCGCTCTCAGACGTCATTGTATTTTTCGCTCTTGTCTGTTGCACCTTTTACACACTTTTTACGTATACATACAGTATATGTATAGATAGTGTTCTTGCCTTATATCCCGTCCATCTTCCTTTATCGCTACATTTTATCCGTCTGTTTCTTTCCACCTCATTTACTGTCACAATCTGTCCATAGTCACCCACTGGGTTAGTTCATTTGTAGCTACGACCAGAGGGAACGGTGCACCGGGCTCCTTTACTAGTCTGTTATCTGTACTCATGGATGAACCTGTGTGTGTGTGTGTGTGTCAAAGGTCGTGAGAACACATTTAGATTCACCGATCTACATGGGGACGTTTAGACCTTGTGAGGACATCTTGACCTCTGGCTGCTCACAACTTTAAAAGGAAGGTTAGGTTTAAGTCAGGTTTAGGATCAGGCATTTCGTTGATATGGTTCGAGGTCAGGGTTGGGGGAGACCGGGGAACGCCTCATGAAGGGCGCTGCTTTAGGTGCACAATGAAGAATGTGCAAATCTGCGAGACTGTGACTGTGCATATGTGATTAAAAAAAAAAAAAAAAATGCGACTGAGTGCATGCATCGACATCTCTCTCTCTCTCTGTCAGTGTGTGTGTGTGTGTGTATACGGTCGCCTGCATGTGTAACCATTTGTGCCAATTATTTCATTACCGGCTGACAGATTTCTCTTTCCGCTATTACTGCTCCCCTAGCCACAGGCACCGGCAGAGGCCCCAGCAGTAACACACACACACACACACACAAGCACAAGCACAAGCTTGCGCACACCAACCAGTTCAAGTCCATCAATTAAGGAGGCAATTTGCTCAAGTGGTTCCACCTGGGCCAAAGGCAGGTGGGTGGCTATGCTCTGTTTACCTATCAGACACTATTACGGCTGAGGTGTCGCAACTTTTACGTCCAGTCTGCCTCCACAGTAACGCCTTTCTGTCTGCTTCCATATCTGATGTATGTGTGTGTGTGTGTGTCGTATCCGTTGATGACAGACGTCAAGGATGTCATGCGTGTGTGGGGGTGTTTATGCATGTTATGTGTCAGGTTATCAAGCTGCTGACACGTGGAAGACGTATCTATTAAGACTGCTTCAATGACCCCTTCACTTGTGTGTGTGTGTGTGTGTGCTTCACTGTGGATTGTGTGCATGCGTGTGGCCTCTGCAGCAATATTTCATCCCCTCGCGAGTCCCATAAGAACCCGTCGCACACTGTGTTTGTGCGTGTGTGTGTGTGTGTGTGTGTGTGCGTGTGTGCAAGTGACCCTCTGTTGCTCTATGTGTATGCATACATGGCTCCCCCCCCGTGCCTGCGAGTGCACATCTGCACATTTATTTCTCTTGAAGAGTGTGTTCATGTGCAGTATAACACACACACACACACACAGTCTGTTTGATAAATTATTCTAGGAGCTACAGGAATTTGCAATGCACTAAAGCAAACACAAGATAGCGCGTGCAGCCTGTCAAGCGCCGCTGTATGTTTGCGAGACTGTGCGTCTGCATACGCTTTTTGTCGCCATTCGTATTTGTCGCTACGCCGCCGCACGGTAACATGCTCGGATGTCTGCGGCCGCCGCTTTATCTGGCAACGTTGTCACGCCGGGAAAACACACACACACACACACACACACGGAAGGTAAATAAGACCCACATGTCAACGCCGCGTCTCCCCCCCGCAATTGGACTTAAGCAAGGGCCGACTGTTACCTGCATCCCATAAGTCCCATTTCCCTTCAACTCATTGGATGTGGCATTATCCTTGGGCTTATGAGCCAGTGAGCAAGGTATAATTTATTGTCTGTTCAGCAAGGCAAATGTGCAAACCTGGCACATTTCATTTGCTGAATACATATCATTATATAATAATATGATTTTGTGTGTATGCGCGTCCGATTTCGGGGGCCTCGCGCTGTACATTTCTTTGGCGATGATAACGCAGCACAGGAAGCACTGCGTGTGCAGAGGAGAGGACAGATAAGCCGCTGTTATGAAAGGGTGGACGATGTATGCCAGACTCATCTAATGTAAAAAGCGGTGACCCACCTGTTCCTTATACACAGACTTTTATCAGTCTCTCTCTTTCTTTCTCATATATATATACACAAAGCACCCATATTATTAAATACAGAGCATGACTTTATATGCAGTACGTATCCTGTGCATGTGTATTATTTGTAAGTGAACAATGTGACTTTAAAAACCCAAACATCAACACTGTTAAGAAACAACACACCATGGATGAAAGCTTTCTGTATTCATGAGTTTGGTTTTAACACTCCCTGCAGGTGCAATAATGAAGTTTCTTTCTTTCCCCGTGCGGGAATAGACCGCGATGATTATGATGAAGCCGAAATTGCCCACTGTTTTTGCCTTCCTCTCTTTTTAACTCCTCTGCCCTGCTGCGGTATCGACAGAGCTGTAAACATGAGCATAAAAATTATATGTAGCAACAATGTACCTGTGCGGAAAAAACAAAAAAGCAATTAAGAGAGAGAGAAAAGGTAGGCCTGTTGTGCGAGAGGAAAGTCCAACTGGAGCCACTAAACGCAAAGAGGAAAAACCCAATGGATACACAAACGTCAGCATCTCCTGTTCCACATCTCTTAAAACGTGGATTGCGTTCATCTTGGTTTATAACAAGGCTCGCAATCAATGAAAACATGCAAGATATTGTAATTCCAGCAGCCCGTTGGAACCCAATTCATAAACGATGCAACAGCTATGTCAATTATGTCAACGATGATCTCCGAACGCGTTGCGCTATCGCGCTTTGTTGCGTGACTAACACCCATGTCAGCACCTTCGCCTCCGCGCCCTGTAATGGCATTATGAGATAAATGACGCTTGTTATGACCCATAATGTTATGGCTTGGCCTTTACAGTCAGCTAAACCTATTTTCCCCAGCTCCGGATTGAGAACAGGAACTGGAACCCCACAAGCAATCTATTCAAGGGTGCAATGAGCTAAGGGGATGTGACACGCCAATGTTTTTTAGTGATTTTCATTATGTGTCATTCTATTCTAATTTCTTTTCAATTGGACCATGAGAGCAGCCGCCCGAACGCGGCGCAAGAGGCGGGAGCGAGCGAAAGGTGGGGGGGGGAGATCTTGTTTGGCTGCAGGACATCCTGAGAAATAAAATAATGATCTTTATGAAATTACTTTAGACACATTCTGACAGTCGAGACAAAGCAAGTGGCTTGCCTTGTTTGAATCGATAAAGCCTCCATTACGTTTCTGAGGAGTAACATGCAATTTGTTTCAGCCGAGCAGCGTAGCATCGGTAATATTCGGGCCCCTCTGACACGAAAAGCTAATGCACTGTGGCCAAACTAATGTCGGATTAAACCTACATTTCTGTCGGACGGGATAAAGCATGACCAAGCCCGTTATCACAGACACCACATCCGAGTCACAGGGGCCTCTGGGCCATTGCTTTGTGAAGACAGGAAAAAAAAAACATCATCTTTATTCTCTAAATCCATTCAGATGAGTGTGATCCCACGCACGAGGAAGATCAGACTTCTTAAGTAGCTATTGATCGGCGAGATGAACAGAGGGAGGAAATGGCGATTGATCGAACGCGGGGATGGCCTCATCTCTACCTTTGACACAGCGGGGGGGAAAAAGCACAAATTGAAACCACAGCGGGGTAAGCACACCTCGCACTTGTCATTTCCTCAAGAACGTGTGAATGTATCACACCCAAGCACCCCGGTGGTCATGGAATCAATAGTCTGGAGGACTTGTTTATGAATAAGATGGACGCAGGGATGGAATGACTTCCCTTAAATCAGCACTCTTTCTGCTTGTGTAAATAGATGAATGTTCTCTAAGCTTGGGGCTGGACGAGGCGAGGGGAGGGACGGTCTCCTCTTTGAGAGATGGTCCTGACGGACATGTTGCCGGTGTTGCAAGAATGCTCCCAGAGGAATCCGCCCTTCCTCAGAGGAAAAAACGCTGATCTGAGAGGATCTCTCTCCCACCAGCTGACAAGCCGATAGACAAATGGCCCCCGCTACTCTCTAACCTTTCAAACAACCGGGCCCTCCTTCTTCTTGTACTACTTTCTCAGTGCGTCTTCTGCCAAACCCTCCTCCTTCATTCAATCCTGTGTGTACATGACTTATTCATACAGTGACCAGAACACAACCCCCCGAGCTGATGCGCGAGGCTTTAATTAAAGATACAGCTGCAGTTGTTGAGATCATGCAGGCCTCAATGCGGTTCCTCATACCGCACGTTCAGGAGGAACCAAATCTAGCAATCGGCGCTACCTTGCTGACCTGTGCCAGAATTTACTGCATGCGCTACACATTTTATCACCGGCATCTGTATTGTGTTAATGGGTCTGACGATGTGAGACGTAGCATTGCTTGTCCTTGCTGATTCAAGGTTTCGCGGAGTGGCTCAATCCTGTGTCTTCAGGCTTGGATTAGTAGGGCCTCGGGGAGTTTTCGGGAAAGCACTTCACGGGCGGAAGGGTAGGAATGGAGGGTGGTAGGTCGATGTCTCTCTGACATCACTATTTCCAAAGGCCAGTGACTCTCTCCACAGAAAACTGGAGGCTAGAGAGACGATCCTCACAGCCAGGTTTTCATCAGAGTCCAACCACTGCCTCTTTTTTTTTTTTATTGTCCCTCTGTGCTGCCAAAACGCAATCAATAAGACTTTAGGAAAACTGGGTGCAATAGTGCACACTTTTTACTGTCCCACAATCAATAACAACTGTGAAAAACAGTGGCATTAGAAAACATTGAGGATTTTGCACACGTGCGCGCACAAACACACAGATTAAAAGGGACCTCTGGACACAGGACACAAGTGGGTCGACTTAGATTACCTTGGAAAAACCACCACCGGTTCCCGCTGCAACTGTGATTGATTCATTGAAGTGAATTAATTAACAAACCCTGTAACTAATGAATCAGTTAAAGCGATTGATTAATGAGCATTACCCCTCCGGGATATGGCTGACCATTAAAGATAAACTGTGCTAAATTTAAATCCGTTCACAGCGGATTACATGCAGTGGAACGCTCTGCTCACCTGTGTGCATTATTGCTGTGAGGGATGTGACATCGCCGAGGATTTGCTGAGTAAAACACAACGATCGTGACATTGCTTGTGTATGCTGAAGGAGTATTACTGCGGCATTAAATACGCGCATATTATTTTTATGTCACCCGAGCCTAAAGCTGTGCTACGGGGCCGACTTCCCTAAAATCCCTCCTTTCTTCGGGTTAATAATAGACGCTTAAGAAGGACGAAATGCTTAATGATTACACGTCTGCTGCTGTAACTCTGAGTCATATTCAAGTCAGACCTCATGCTGCAGCTCAGTCTGGCCTTCTTTGTAATTAAACAAACCACATCTTTTAGATGCAGGTGACGGCTGACAGACAGCTACGCCTTTTAACAACCGTGCCCGTGGGTACATTCGGCATTCTGCTTCTTTAGCACAAACTGAATTAATGCTCTGCTGGAGAAATGAAACAACACTCACTGAGGGCACAATGAAAAAAAAAATAAAAAATGACTGGAGGGAAACGTCTGCAACAAGGAGGGGGGGGGGGAAAAGCAAACAATATAGCACCGAGAGGACAAACACAAAGAACTGTCACCATAAACATCACCGCTGTCTCTGAATATCTTACATAACCGACCATTATTTGTCAACTCCGGCGCATCCCATAAACCCACAGCCGCAGCACTGTGGGTTTAACATAGCTAATGGTCCTAGCAATGGGGTCACGTCTTGAAGGCTGCAAACAAAGGCCACGTCAATTTGGAGACATTGTCGAGTGCAGTGGCCTTTGTCTTGCTGTGGCCCAGGCTTTGAGTGGAGAGCTTTGTAAAGGTGACCTGATTAGGCATTGTTCCCACAAGGAGCTCTTAAAATAAGCCCCGCACCTGATGACCTCTGCTGTGAATGGTAAGCAGCAAGGCTGCATTGCTGCTCCCAAACAAGCAGTTCTATGAAGGAACCCAAACTATGACTCCAGAGTT